>NW_026856688.1:0-68684 GCF_026571515.1 Ruditapes philippinarum
TGATTTAAATGCTGATAAATGTTATATGAACAGAAATGCAAGTTAATATGAATTTTGGAAAAAATCCCTCTAGAACAGTGAAAATAAATACTACAAGATTAGATTTTTGATGATAGATGATGATGCATCATCTGCTACGCCCCCTAGCACCGGATTACTAGTTAATCTCATTAGATACTTTCTTGAAGAAACTTTTCAATTAGACTATCAGTCATTGTTTAAGTGTAACTGTTAAAAAAACTAGTATTGAAAGAGCAGATACTCGTCATGGAGGCGCGACCTCAAATCAGAAAACGACGTAGATTTATCCCTCCGTTTAATTTTAGTGTAGTGTTCCTTTTGGTAGGGTAGGTGGGCTTTTATTAGGGGGGTGAAGGAGAAAACATTTTTTTTAAAGTCATTTAATATTGCACTTACCTCGGAATTGATTAATGTTACAATATCTCCTCCGGTTTTACTTATATGAATAATTGAAAAGTAATTTGTATTGGAGGTATAAAGGAAATCGTGTAGAATATAATATTGAGCGATTTATAACCAAAGATTGGTTTACTACATACATTAAGAGAGTTTGATATATTGTTGGAAAATGTTCAGAGGTGTATGAGTGCCGGCATATATATTTGAGGGATATCCCTACGTCATCATCGGAAAGAGTCGCAAATGTTAACAATCTCATTACTGGAAAATAACACAACGAATTACTTAAGCACGTTTTTATAAGCATTTATCTACGTATCGCTGTTTAAATAAGAACAAAACATTTATATTATAAGCGGTTGACATTAAAGCAGTATTCAGTATTCAAAGCTTATGGTATTCGAATCTATGATATGAAAGAAGAAACCATTGAGATGAAATGCATAAGTCATTCGTTATTTCTACATAAAGGATGTTTTTAATGTAAGTTAGAATGTTAAAAATATCTCACGGCATGACGATGTAACCTGAAAGAATGTCTGCTAAATGTGTCAATGTCTCTATTCAAAATACTATGCATGTTTCAATAAATAGTATTTTATTTTTATTTCAGTTTAGGAAAATGTCCACTGCTGCAGAAACATTATTCTCTATGAGTCAAGGAGATGAGATATTTGCGACGTTTGCCATACTTCAAGACGAATATGCTGGGGACAAAACTGTTCATTTGTTTCTTAGAGTGGTTATTTACGCCTATGTGTCTTTGTTTACTATTTTAATTTTCAATCTTCTCATAGCATTGTTCAATAGCGCCTACGAGGTTGTAAAGGTAACTGGGTTATTTAAATAATTATGTTTTAACTTTCAAATATAATATTTCTGTTTTGAACATGATTGCAAAGGTTAAATTGTATGCTGTAGAGGTTCCAAAACTGACATTTCAGCATACAGAAGTAGTAGCAAGAACGTTTGATTTTGAAGTTAAGTCTTATTGTGACTGGCAAAGTAACGTTTTACTTCTTTCGAATAGTGCACAATTTAAAGTAACTGATGCTTTTGTTTAGAATTGTATGTATATTATAACATGAATGGTCCTATATCTGTCTTCTTGAAATTGCTTTTTCTCTTGTAGGATAAAAACAAACAATCAAATAACTTATCAACAGCAGGACAGGAGTTATGGTCTGCTGGAGATATGGTATTATTTTCTTTTATTTCCATAGGGCATTTAATTTTGATTATAATAGCATAGGCGAATGTTTTGGCCTTGTCCATAAATTTAAAACGAATTTTTTTGTACTTGTTAAATTTCAATCTTTCAATAGAAATGATTTTTTTAAAGATATACTATGCTCAAATTTGATATTAGTAAACATTGATAATTGCTACAGAGACTCTTTGTAGAATAAACATGTTTTGATTTCACACAAAGTAGATATGTGTAAGATTCTAAACACTATAGGTGGTCACAATATCCATATATAGTGTCAATTAAAATCTTGCAGTTTTTTTTAAAGATGAGACCAACCTTACTTGACCTGCAATAGGGAATGTTGATTTCCATACATATTTATTTCCTTTCCTTTCATTTACAAGGGACATATTCTGTTAAAATTTCATAGATTTGAAAAAATTGATTTCTGTGATTAAAAATATTATTACTCAAGAAAGAGCATAAATCTTTAAGTGACAGGAAAAAGATGTGCCAGTGATTTTTTAAATATTATTAAAAGTCAGAAAATATAAGAATCAATAAGATTAGAAATGTTAATTACTTCAGACGCTCGCACACTCACTCACTAACTCCCTCATTCAACTACTAAAGGCTCACATCTCTTTTCAGCTAGAAAATGTCATGATATCTCTGAAACTAGTACATGAATTTTCAAATGCTCAATTATATCTTTTTTGTAGATAAAGCCAAATGATTTGTTTGCACTTCTATGTTCTTTATGCCCCCCTAAGTTTTTTTTTGTCACCTTAAGAGACGATCCATTTTTATCTTTGCACATTAGTGTGGTACAAATGACAATCGGCAGTAGTTTTAGTTCACTAAATTCCATATTCAAAATTGTATATTACTATTTGACAGATATTCGTTTTATGTCAAACCTAATTGTCTACATATACATTATTTTAAAATATCATATTCTTTAAGTCTTTGATACGCTCGTTATTATAGACGTGTATCTATGTGTTATAACGTAAATATGTATCAATGTATTATAACGTAAGTTGCTTACTTTTATTTTCAATCAAGGTAAGTCAAAACAACATGGAGACACTAAGAGATATTCTGGTTGGAGATCAAGATAGCGTTAATGCTTGTAAATGGAAACCGTTGTTTGGCATATTCTTTCCAATATATTCATGGAGCAAAACTAAAAATTAGAAGTGTCGACAGTGCACAAAAGAGATTTTCAATTAAAAAATAAATAGATAAGAAAACAGGGAACTTTTAAGACACACAATTTGCACTTCTAGCAAACAGAGTTAAAAGTATGAGACATTTTAAACCACAAATGCTGTTTAAAAATGATGAATATGTCTATAGCGATTGCATAATATTACTTACTCATCATTAATTGATGCAAACCCGACATGTATCATATATTATATAGAATAATATGGTTTTTGTTTTCATTACTTTAATCATGCCTTTTATATATTCCAATTGGGGCTATTGTGACCGAGTGATTCTTTGACATCGGACATCTTTCACCTCATCCCTGTTTTGATTGGCTGGGAATTTTAAATGTTTCTTTGGGTTAGATATCAAGCTAGCTTACGTTCTACCAAATCGCTTGCTCGTGCCTAAAAATGCACGAAGGGGCAAACGCGATCTTCTTCCACCATTAAAGCTAGAAATTAGACATATATAACCTTAATAGAGTCAATAAATATCAGTTTTTCATAGAGTCAATATATTTTTGAAGGGGTTACAAACACTTTAAAGAGTGATGAAGTAAAAATATCATTATTGAAATGAAATATTACATTAAAAAATGAAATACCAAAAAGAGTAATCCAAATTTGATATTTTAAAAACTTTTTAGCTCACCTGAGCTAGCTCAGGGTGAGCTTTTAGTATCGTTGAATGTCCGTCGTCCGTCCACATTTGTTCGTTAACACTCCAGTGGTCACTGTTTTGCATCAATTATCATCAAACTTTGTAAGGATGCTTGTTCAGGTAATTTCTTGGGGAACTTTGAACATGGGTCATCTCAGATGAACAACAATGCCACAGGAGCTAAAAATTGAAAATCTTGTTAGTACTCTAGTGGCTACTGTATCTATCCAAATATCCTGGAAATATGATTGAAAGTTAGTTTTGATGATTTCTAGGTCAAGTTCCAATATGGGTCACCTGGGGTCAAAAACTAGGTCACACCGCTCAAATATGGAAAAACCTTGTTAACACTCTAGTGGTCACATTTTTGACTCAATTGACATCAAACATGGTCAGAATGCTTGTCTAGATGAGTTCGAACATGGGTCATCTCAATTGAAGAATTAGGTCACAGGAGCTTAAAATAGAAAAAATATTGTTGACACTCTAGTGGCTTCTGTTTTGATCCAAATATCCTGGAAATTAGTCTGAAAGTTTGTTTTGATGATTTCTAGGTCAAATTCGAATAATGGTCACCTGGGGTCAAAAACTAGACCACACTGCCCAAACATTGAAAAACCTTGTTAACACTCTAGAGGTCACATTTTTGACTCAATTGTCATCAAACTTTGTTAGGATGCTGTATAAGTAATTGCTTGGATGAGTTCGATGGGTCAGGTGAGCGATGTAGGGCCATCTCGACCTTCTTGTTGCTATTAAGGATACAGATTAAAGAAGAAATTGCATTGTCAAATGACAAAGTTGACTCATACAAACAAAAACGGAATAAACTATCTGATACTCTAACAAATAAAACTGATGATAGCAACAAAGAAAATATGTAAATTAAACCATAAAATTTACAAAATGAAACGAAACTTGTTCACTTGTCTCTATTTAATTTTTTGAGTGCAAGTACGTGAGTGTCTGTCTTAATTGTATTTTGTTACTTTGTTTCAGGTTTGTTAAGAGTTTTTTCTTTGTTAATTTCTGTTGTATCTACCTTTTTTCTTATTCTTTCAAGTGGAAAAATGTTATTTTTTATTATTGATGTTTTCTTTTTCTTTGGAATAAGTGACGTGCGGTTATTGAATGTGGATTTAATTGAAGCAGACATGTATTTATATTTAGTAACAAAATGATGTATGTAAATGTAATTGATTATATTTAATATGCTTTTGGTTAATGAAATAAAAAAAAATCTTTATACTCGAACAGTCAATTTGACTTAAAACCCAACCAATCTATCAGCCAATCAATCAATCAATCAATCAATCAATCAATCAATCAATCAAACAAACAAACAGACAAACAAACAAACAAAAAATAATCAAGCATTTATCCTTATTTTAACAATTATTTTCTGATATTTATGGTTAGAGAATAGATTTGATTTGGCATTTGGCAATTAAATTACAAACTGCATTATGAACGGATCTAGTAGCCATACCAAAAAAATAACAGTTCAAGACTATTTTATCTATAACTGTCAACCGACAAAACATGACGTCTACAAATGCTTATGCCCCACTCGCCCCTCCGCCCCCCCCCCCCCCAAAAAAAAAAACAACAACAAAACACTGAGTACTATGACGTTTATAACTTCCAAAGTATTATAATATAAGTACTATTGATAAATTGGCATTAAGGAAAAACATACTTGCCAGCGTATAAAAGTAAAATAAATCCAAATATGCTCAAAATTAGGTAATAACAATTTATACAGCAAATGTGAAAGAGTTGCTTAAGTGATATTGTTATAAAAGAATGCTTTTTGTACTAGATAAAATTAATTCAGTACATGATTACTATAGTTCTGAGTTCATTCCGTCACAGGTCAAGGTCACAGTGTCACTTATTGTTAAATAATTTGCCGGTCAATAATTACATAAGGAATAAGCAGTGGATTTGTGAATTAATTAGGACAATGAACATGACCAGTATATGGACCAAAATGATTTTTAGGTTTATAAAATGAAAGGTCACCAGGTATGGTGACAGTGACCCTTGATGAGAAATCCTTTTCTTATCAATAACTAGAGCTTCCTCAGTCACATGTTTGTGAAGTGTATTAGTTAATAACATTAGCATAAGTAATAACATTTTTGTTTGTTTTATTTTTGTATGAGAAACCAAATACGTATTAGCTACCGAAATGCACATTACCTACCGAAATACACTTTACCTACCGAAATACACTACTTTCCTCTTCATATACATTTTCTTAATCACAATTGAATGAAGCAATTCTTTTATCTAAAGTTATGTTATTTCAAAAACATTGCAATATGTATTGGTACTGCAGTGCTTAGCGAATAATATGATAAATGCTATTAAAGTTTTTGTGATGTTATGTTTGAATTCAAATGTAATTACGAACAAAAATACCTAGAATTGTATAAATGTGATTGCCTGCGTTGGTTTATTTGTTGAATAGGATAAGACCAATATAAGCATACGCTTCTGGTTCTCGTCCTTTTTAGTGCATTCCATGTATTGTACAGTTTTATATGTAAATTGTAAAAAATGAATACGTGTTTGAAATAAACTACGTTTAAACTATAAAACTACTAGTTCAATTATAGTTTAAGCATAGGGCTGTTTTGTACGATTTTAAATATAAGTAATATAAGCACATTGATATAATAATTAATTGTGTATGTGTACACAATATAATATAAGAAATGCATTTAATAAATACGTCATCTTTTGCTACTTTCGCTGCTTCTATCACATGAGCAAATATGTCTCCTTAGACAAAATTTATACACATATCAAGATGAAAGAAAATGTAATCCAATATTTCATGCGCTATACACGTTTCTGTATGACCGGAGGGCAGGCACTTAATATGAATGGTTTAAACATATTTATTTTAGCTCGATTGCGAAACAAGTTCTTGCAACTTATATTAAACATTTTCGAGTCCGCTTCTTGGAACCAACCAGTACTGGTGTCATATGAAGAAACATGGTCGTGACCCGAGTAGGGTTCGAACCCATGATCATGGGTTGTGTGGCAGACACCTTAACCACAAGGCCACCGCTCACCTTTTATAGAAAATTACACTTACAAATAAAACAATACCATTGTCGCATACTTCGGCATATTTCGGCAAACAACAGTTGTTTTTGTCTTAGATAAATACTTTTAAAAACCATACTGAAATATAGTCAACAATGCCTGAAAAGGTTTCGTACAAAGTACATTATGTGACAATCGGAACTAATTAACATTTTGTAAATTATCTATTTATTATTTATGATTGCTCAATTTAAAAAAACTTTTTAATTTAGTTGTTCTTATGAACTTTTAAAATTATTATTCTTTAAGAGAATAAAATAACGTCAAAGTAAAATAAAATAAACCTTGATTCACAGATAAACTGGTAAATAGACAGAAAATATTTCTCTCTAAATTTGGGTACAATTTTGTATTGGTTAGTGTTTAATAATATGTATTAACAAAAATAATTGGTCAAGCCTGCCGCAGGCAGGCGACCAATTATTTTTGTTAATGCATATTATAAAACATTAACCTATTTAATGATCAACATTATTTTTTCAACCAAAAACAAGGCATTTCACTAAATCACCAATAGCTCCACCCTTTCGCTCTACAAGACGTCTACACCTTGTCAAATTTCTAACATATTACATTTAAATAAACGACCCCTATCAACAAATAATCAGCCACATTTTTTACTGAAATGTCACAGAATTTATACCTTTATCTACAGTAAGACTATCATGTCTCTATAAAATATCTGGGCAAAAATGATGCAATTAGGTAAAAACAATGGAGTTAATGAAATGTGTACAGCCTTTATAAATAAATGGAAAATGTGAGAAAATACATTAGATTATTAATTTATACAAATTCGTTATTAGCTTTAAGTTATTCATTAACATTTAAAATCCTTATTGATTTGTTCATTTGAAAAACAGTTTTTCTGTGTGTCAATCTAGGTTTACAGGTAGAGTGGGTCCATTTACAATGAGTTTTCCAGCCAAAAAATGTAATCATTGTATTCTTAATATCAAGGATTGTTAATGCAGTTCATTTCTATCAACTGAAAGAAAATTATGTTTTGGTTACTTTTTCTAGAAAAAAAAAGAAGTTTAAAAGAGTCAGCATTTTATAACAGACATTTTTCTTAGAGTTAAAAGGATATAAAAAGTTATTATGTAATCATTTGTCTTTGCATGCCCCGCATGCATTATATATGTAATAAATTAATTGATTGTATCCTCACATTTAGAAACACCTAAACTCGCTTAATTGTTTTTTTACGTTGGTATTGTTTTGCTAACCTAGATATTTTACAATTCAGAGTGCAAATCACACCTCTAACTCCTCCCTAATATAATGCATTATTGAAATTTGATAGACTGGTTAGACGACAGATTAAGTAAATTTTATTTAGTTAGTACACATTAACCAAAGTTAGACTTGGAATACTACAATGTGATTGGACAAAAAATAATGTTGATCATTAAATGACAGTCTTGACCGATAACTTGTGTGAAAAAGTGCAAATAATTCTCTCTCATTTTTCCAGAATGATAATTAAATTGTGTAAAATTACCTTTAAAGGTCAATCATTGAAAGGTTTTAACTCAAATTGAGCGAAGAATTACAAATTACCGATTATCATTTTTATACTGAGTATATATATTTGTTATGTATTTGCGCAAGTGACCCAGTTGACATATGAAAATGTTTTGAGACCCGTGTCTCTAACTTGAGCTCTTTTAAAAACAGAAGTGTAAATTAGAATGTAATTTTTTATATAAAAAGTCGACTTGAAGACCACGTCAAACGCGAATACCATAGAGTAACATTCTTTTTATAGAAATATACATTGTATTGCAAAGAACAATATCTGTTTTTTTTTCACATATTAAAAGCTAAATTGCTTCAAGGCTACATTAATTTTATCATGTTACATTTTCAATTAAAAAGTTATTAAATATTGAATTGTATTGGAAAAGGTATATACATGTATATAGGTTGCATGATTTGCTCATAAATGCGAAGATGGTCTCTCCGAACGCCGTTGTTTTGTTTCTTGGAATGATAACATTATCGCTTGCATTTGAAGAATTGATCGGCAAGCCTAAAAGAATAAACCCAAAAGACAAGAAAGTCATAAATGTGGCAAAATCCGCCGTTAGTGAGATAGGATTAAAATATAGACTAGACAAAGTTGACGCAGGGAGAAAACAGGTATTTTCTGTATTTTGTAATGAATGATTTAAAATTGTTTAAACAAATTTGCTGCCTAATGTGTTTGCAGATTCCTCTTAAGATAATAAAACTAGTCTTATCGTAACTTATCGTAATACAAGTAGTTATTATTTGTTTAATATAAAAGACCGCGGCAAGAGCATCGTTATATACGCGGTATATCGTTGTAAGAGAAATCGTTATATAAAGTGGAGTTTATTGTATATTAATCAGTTCCCTTAATTTGCCATTATTGTTTGATTCAAACTTTTATTCAATTTGAAGGAAACGACTTCTGGCTATATGTACCTTATGCAACTAGATGTAAAGAGAAAAGATGGAAGACAGGTAATTAACATTACTTTATCATCATTTTGTAATATATATTCTAGTAATCAACAACAATTTATAGAATATTGATAATTACATATTTGTTTTGTGCATTTGTCTGACATTTTGAATTAAAATTGGTACCTTAACTCAGCTTAAGTGCAACTTAAGTCATATCTATCCAAATAGTTTTTATGATGGCGTAACGATAAAAACAAAAACAAAGTAATTAAAATGAATGTTTTAAATGAAAATTGTACAAAAAGACAGATCTTTTTTGTGATTTACCGTTCACTACTCTTTTTTTTCAGACTGAAAGGAGAAGATGCAAATTACTGATAACAGTTTCAAAGAAAACTTTAGTTGTTCCAGAGTTTCATTGCTTTTTCAAAGACCTAGGACCTGTTTTCTTTTAAAACTATTTGATTTTTGTATTTACTCATTTCTTTGAGCATTCTCATAATAAGTGAACTATATTACAAAGTCGACACTAACTTTTTTATAGACAAAATCCTTTAAAACTTATGATTCTGGCCATTTTTAAATTTATTGATATAATACTTCCAGTTTAAGTTCTTTACATTTTGCTTCGAAGAACGATTTTATCCTCTCATCTTCAAGCAGCGAGTGTACTGTTAACGTTGTTCAATGGAAATGATAAATAAGGGAAAATTGCGAATTTGCTTTAGAAAAAATAAAAGTAAATTACAATTATCATATGAATTATCAGATACATAGATAACTCATACGTTGTCATACGTTTTATTTTACGACTGTTAGGAATTACTTACAGAATTTATCTCTTATTAGTCCTAACGCTGCGGAAACGTTAAAGGGCCTCCAATAAGTGAGTTCATGATGTGTTAGTCGACTGATTTTAATTCGATTTAATCAGACGTTTTCACACAAATCAATTTATTTTATTCACAAAGATTAAAGCCGGAACGTTTCTCGATAAGCTTGAAGTTTTTGTTAAGGCGAAAAGTATGTGTTCGTTTTTGTTGTTTTGGGACAAAATTCGCATAGACAAAAAAACTTTAAGCATTTTAGGAAAAGTGAGTTAGAATAAAAAAAAAAGGTCTAGCCTTTGTGAATAAAATGAATTGATTTGTTGTAAAACATCTCATCAAATCGAACAAAAACAAGTCGCCTCAGACTTCATGGTCGCACTAAATAGAGGCCCTTTAACGTTTCCGTTTAACGCATATATTTTGTGTATAATCTATACATGTATCCATACATTTAACTTTTGAAGGGAGCCTCTACTGTTGGTTAAACTATTTTTTCGGACAAAGTCCGTCTGTTATCGGGTTGACTTCCTGTAAAATTTTCAGGGTAGGACTGAATATAAGAATAATTTTCATTGGTCATTTTAAAATTACAAACTGAAATCGGTGAATCTCTTTGGTCATGCTAAAATAAAATGTAACGGAAAGTTCTAAGCATTCTAAAAAATGTTAAGGATGTTCTTACCATTCTAAAATACAAATTTAAGGATAGCTCTATGATAAAATTTAAGGGATAGTTTTGTCACAATAAAGTAAAATGTAAAGGAAAATTTTCAAATAAAATGTACAGGAATGAGGATAGTTCTTTAACGTTTAGGTAAATTTGTAAATGATTACAAAACAAGTATAAAGGACACCATAAATAAAAGTTGTTCTTCTTTGAAAAATCATCAATATCAATATGCTATAATTTTATTTCAAAGTTTACAAAATGGGTATTTTCCAAATAGCTACACAAATAATTATCATGTCATTGTTATACAAGCATTGCTAACATTTCTTTTGGTATTGAAAACTTAAAAATGGCATACTTTTGCATGATAAACAGTATTACTTCGGCCAAATATCTATTTGAAAGATAAAAAATGTATATAAAAACGTAAAAAAGAAGAAAAAAAAAGACTTACAAAGGCTATATTCAAACTTTTATTTTGCTGTTTTAGCTCGAAGCTATAATTTACTAGATATTTACGTATGATACAATATTAATTTATTTTTTCTGGATTGTTTTCATGTATATACAGCCATGGGCTTAACTTTAAACATTCATGAACTTATACTTTCTGATGTTGTTGATTATTTTGTTTTATTAATTTCATTATTATGTGGTTGATAAAAGGGCATATTATTAAATTTGAAATGATATAAGTGTTGACAATACTTACGTTTGTAAGTAATTTTTATTTTATAAGGTATCATGATGTATAATAATATAATACGATACGATACGATACGATACAATATAATATAATATAATATAATATAATATAATATAATATAATATAATATAATATAATATAATATAATATATAGCTAATTAGAATGATATAAATTTGAAAATTCTAAAGATAAGTAATATAAGCACATAAAATAAAACTTATAAATTAAGGTGAAGATACCGACACAGATAAACTAGTAAATAGACTGGAAAAAAAACTGTCCTTGCCCTTTGCCAATAACTGGTGTGAAAACGTTAAGATTAGTCTCTCTCGTTATAAATCTTTTATGTGAAAAATGGCCTTAAAAGGTCAAGCAATTGAAAGGGTTTAACTCAAATAGGGCGAAGAATTACAAAATACAGATTATTATTTTTAAAATTTTAAAATTTTAAACAAAATTCATTATGTAATTGTATCCTCTCAAATTGGAAAAGAGTTCTCGACAATGAAGTGCACGTTATGCATTAATTGAACAAACATGTATGCAGTGGACAGGAAATGACTTGGTTTTGTTTTCTTTAATAAATGGAACGCTGTAATATTGCATAAAAATCGTAGCTTTCATTTATTTTGTTTTAAGTTTTTCATGATATACAAAGTTTATGAAAAAGAGAAAACGGAATCCCTAACTTTAGAACGCTCAAACGTTAAATATCTGGAGAAAAATTATCCCTTGGAAACATTACTGTTATATACAGCAAACTCATTGAAGAACCACATACAAACGTAAAAGAAATCGGTGAATCTCATAGGTCATTCTAAAATAAAATGTAAAGGACGATTCTTACCATTCTAAAATAAAATTTTAAGGATAGCTTTATGATGAAATGTAACGGATTGTTTTGTATCTTTTTATCTTTCATAAAGATACTCGGCCGAGGTAATAATAATTTTGTATCGTAATGGAAAATAAAAACACGTCATGTAATCCCTCACAAATTCTGATATTAAAGTATATTTAAATAATTTTCCCTTCTAAATTGTCAAAGGCGGCATTAACCTTTGCTTTGTATACATTCATGAGGAATATACGTGACTGGTATTAAATATCTCGAATATCTTGAATTTGATATTCCCGCTTGCTGTGCGTTTGATTCAAAGTCTGAGCAAAAGGAACTACTTTCTGATCGCTGTGTAAGCATTGATATAAAAAGTAACATAGAAACGTAACTGAACCCCTCTTCGGAAAGTATGAAACTCATTTGGTTGTTCTAACCTTTCACGAGGTACATGCGCCATACATTAACCGTATTTTCAACATAAAACTTGGAATGAAAAATAAAATGATATGTTTAAAACATCTAACTGACTAGTGCCCCTCTCGCTAACCTCTATATAGATGTTCATCTTCACGTTAAAACAGTCTTTTCAAAACCCACAGCATCAAAAAGGCTCCTTCTCTATATCGGCGCATGGTCCCATGGTCAAAAAAGTGCCACTGACATTCCAAGAAATGATTAATGAAAATTGTTCTTATATCAAGCCATTCTCTGTAAATCTTACAGGAAGTCAAACTGATTTTAGACAGCCTTCGACCGTTGAAAATAAAGTCGACGTATCATTTTATAGTGCAGTTGTTTGTCCCTCAAAAGTTAACCCCTTCTGCATACCCGTTACTTAACAACATCAAGAAACTACAGTCATGGTTATTCGTTCGTCCAGACCTTCATAAAGTTGAAATTGTAAATTAATGAAGTTGAAATTGTGAATTCATGAAGGTGAATCGTAGATTCATGAAGTCTTTTGTACAAAATTCACATGGTCTTCGTTTAACATAGTAAGACGTTGTTTAACAATATCACTCAGTACATAGGCGCAAGTGCAAATGTAACGCGTGAAATTCTGTTGATATGGTTATAGATAGATAGATAGATAGATAGATAGATAGATAGATAGATAGATAGATAGATAGATAGATAGATAGATTAGATAGATAGATAGATAGATAGATAGATAGATAGATTAGATAGATAGATAGATTAGATAGATTAGATAGATTAGATAGATAGATAGATAGATAGATAGATAGATAGATAGATAGATAGATAGATAGATAGATAGAGAGAGAGAGAGAGAGAGAGAGAGATAGATAGATTTATTTCAGCATAAAGGTTAACATGTTACATGATAAACAAACACAATATAGATTAAAAGAATTACAAATAAATGAATTAATAAATAAATAACTAAATGAATAAATACTATATTATGTAAACCATGACATGTTCCCAAAACCAAGGACAACACAAAAAAGAGCAAGCTCTTATTTCCATTGTGGTCCTTAGCATTTGGTGGCATGACATAGAGAGATATTTCATAAAAGAAAAAAAAATCACAAATTATAAGATAAATCACATTAATGAAGAATATCATTTAAAATTATCACAATTTAAGATGTAAGGTCATGTAAATAAAAAGTCAGTATCACATTAAGAAATAATTATGTGTATATTAAGAAATGATTACATTAAAAAAAATATCACAGTTGTTATGAGTATGTAAGGAAAGGACATGCCATAGATTACGCTATTCAAAAAAAGATAAAGTTTTTAAAGTCTTAATAAAAAATTTAAAACAAATTTCAAAAAACGAAACAGTAAACCTGAGCCGAAAAATAATTCAATAAAAAAAATGAAAACATAAGATTTTCTTGCAAGAAATTTTAAGAAAAACACTTACATGCTACTTAAAAAGTGACTTTTGATGGCTACCTTAAAACGATGAAATTTGTTAATTTCAGTTATACAAGTTGGAAGACTGTTCCATAGTTTAGCACCAATAAAGACTTTGACCCGGAACCTTTAACCTTAGGAAGACAATACCCTCCTTTTTTGCTCAGTCTGGTGCAATAAGAATGCATAGATTCCTGAGAAATAAAATAATCACTTAAGTACTCTGGGGCCATTTGGTTTTTAACCTTAAAAACGTGACATAACATGATTTGTTCAACTCTTTTACAAACTGGTAACCAATTAAGGGATTTAAAATGGGAAGGGCCAATATGAACTCTGGAATCAAGGTTTAGAACAAATCTCATCATTTTATTTTGTGTTGTCTGCAATTTATTTTTCAAGACCTGAGTTAAACCATTATACCAGACACAGCAGGCATAGTCAAAGTGGCACTGAATTAAGGATTTGACAAGCAGTTTTTTTGTATGCTGTGTAAGGAAATCTTTCTTACGGTAAAGGAACTTTAACCTGGCGTTAGCCTTCTGAATTACTGAGTCTGCCATGTAACCAAAGGACAGGTACTGATCAATAGTTACCCCAAGATATTTGATGGATGTGGATGCTTCTATTGCAGTGCCATTACAATTTATGTTTAATTTGGAATGTGACCTGAGTTTCTGTTTAGACCCAATCACAATGGACTCAGTTTTACCTAGGTGCAACGATAATTTATTATCAATTAACCATTGACTTACCGAGGACAAATCTTCAGATACAGAAATTTCCACCTCAAATAATTTTTTTCCAGAAACAAGTATTCCAGGGTCATCAGCATATAGCAATAGTCTATTTTTCACTACTGTTGACATGTCATTGACGTAAATTAAAAAGAGGAGGGGCCCAAGGATTGAACCCTGGGGAACACCATATGTTACTTGAAGTGGAAGAAAAACTACCTGACACATCAACAAGCTGTTGCCTCTCAGAAAGATATGGCATAAACCACCTTATGATGTCATCACCAAGACCAGAAGCTTGAAGCTTCATTAAGAGAATGGAATGGTCAACAGTGTCAAAGGCTTTCTGTAAGTCTAACAGAGCCATACCTACCACATTACCCTTATTAATTTCATGCCTAATGTAGTCTGTCATGTAAATGAGACAAGCATCAGTGGAGAAACCATTTCTAAAACCAGATTGGAATTTATACAACAGCTTATTTTCTTTAAGATATGTTTCAACTTGGTCATAAACTACCTTTTCAAGTATCTTGGAAACTACATTTTTTGATGCAGACACTTCTTTGACCCCCCCCCCGCAAAAAAAGAAACAAAAAGAAACAAACAAACAAAACAGCAAAAAAGTACTTTATAACTATAAATACTTTCGCAATTTGAGATTGCTTTATTACTGAAATTTAAAGGAACATGCAACTATAGCCAAAATAATGACATGCTGGCTTTATAGAAACGTTATGGATTATTTCATTCTGGTTAAATTCACGCTTGACGTCAAGTTTTATAGTTAGTAATGCAAAATTTGCTGGATAAGTCATCAATCGGTGCACTGCCAATGTGAAGGTCATATACTTACTTTGTAAGATTATATTGTGTCTTACAGTAATTGTGCATATTCTGATGGCCAAGATGTTTAGCCAAGAGCAGGACACACCATCGATCATTTGTGCAGAATTATACCCAGGAAGTAGAAAATGACAATTTATTTCAGTAGTATTAAAGGCAAATCCTTGTCATTTTAAAACACTTATTTATCATATTGACCCAAATCAATATTAAACAGATGATAACTTCATTAAATATTACTACAGAAGATCACGTCTATAAGGTTAAGGCAATGGTTATCTTTTATTTAAATGGCCAATGCCAATCTTGACCTAGTACAGATAGAAACAAGGAAGGATTGACTGCGAATGCAAAGAGAACACGATTTTAAATGTAGAAAAGACACACACATTGATTGGGTCATTTATTGAAGCTCTGGGTTCACCAGACATTCGTCATAAACAGTTATCTTGAAACAGTTCAATATATTTTTAACAATATACCTGTCATCATTTAGCACAAAAAGATATTATTAAGACACACCGGATGATGAATCTTTTGTTAGAATTATAATGCAATTAATATGATAATAATAGTTTATTAATATAATTTATAATTAATTATTTTAAATGCCACCACGATTCCCATGCAAATACATCTTTCATTGTCAGTTATTGTAAATGCTCGATCATCTGTAAAAAATCAAGGTACACTTTTAACGAATTATAAGCTGTTAAAAATCTTCTGCCATCCGACGACAACACTCAAACAAATTCCTCGGTTTTGTTACAAGAAAGTCGTTTAGGTGATCCATAAAGTTATTGGCATATCTGTACATTTTCTTGATCAACATGGCTACCAAAGGTATGTCCACCATAGATTTCAGGTACAAAATACATTTATATCAGGTCTTCCGTAAGGTATTTCAAAATATTTTTGGGCTCAAATATTGTAGCGTTCCACTGCTGAGCTATCATGTCGAAATCTGCTTGGATCAAAACCATAAAATTATATCTTAGGAATCCAATATATACACGACTTGTTATATTCAATAAGATCTTAAAAAATGAAATCCACTAGTAAACTCTTGTCTACAAAATTTTCCCCACCAGGATTCTCCAAGCTTATTTTCTTAACTCTTCCCATACATAAACCTTTTCAAAACTGAGAATAAGGATCAGCAAGACAACCCTGATACGCTGTTTGTGTCGTATTGAAGCTATGCTAGCGTTGAATTTAAGTTCCTCTATTGCAACGAAGGAGCCTTCGGACAATGCCTAATTCGTTTAATGTGTCTAGGTAGTGTGGCGCTATCACTACGGGAGAGTTGTTGCTGTTTGATACTTCGAGCTATAAAATGCGTCGACTGAACTGACTCCGTGGATACAGAATCCATTAGCCTCTAACTTGTAGTAAACATATACATGCCACACAAAGTTAATCAGTTTTAGTCTTAATAAATGCACTCCTCTGTGAATAAGTGAATAACAACTAAATTCATGAATACAACACTAGCTACACTGGTGATAACAGCCTTATTCCAGACACCTATGCCCATTTAGGGACCATTTTCTTCGTCCGGAAAAAGGATAAAGAAGATTCTGCAAAAGGAAAAATAATCAAATTATTTTAATAGACATTCGAAAACCGACGATCTTAATTATTTTAAAACTAACAGTAATACAATTTTAAATACTGTTCAAAATTTGACAATTGTGGATTACACAAATACAGGCAACATATATCAATTTTGACGCTTGTGTCCCTCATTGTAGATTGTTTTTTTTTTTGGTAGCCATGTTTTGCTTAACTAGCTACAACTGGCTAAAACAACCGCTTATGGAGTTTGAACCAGCCTGTTGAAGGAAGCTTTATGGACATTTTCCTCCTATTGAAATGGTTGTTTTTAACCGGCCCTAAACGTTGTCCTAATATAATTACCTAATCTTCTAACGTACTAGCTATATCCCTGCAATTAAAGAAAGATAATAAGAAGTTCATTTCACGTCAATTTTGCAGTCAGCGCAGGGTAGTTGAGCAACATATATTGTATGGTTTTAATGAGATTTCTATAGCACAACTATGTGTTCAACAATGCAACTTAGTGCAACATATACTTGCATAAAGTAAATATATTTGTACTATTCATGGTATACAAGATTGATACGCTTATTCAATTCTTTAAACATATTAAAGCAGAAAAAAGAAATTGAGAAAATCCATTTTCCAGCTTAACAAAATATAGCACAACATTTGAACCAAGTAACCCGAGTTACTTACGTAAGATACAGTTGATACACATGTTTTACATGTAATTCTAACTGATATTAGCTTAAAACCGCAATTGTAGTTGTTTATCTATTCAATTGATTAAAATTAAAAAGTTGAACTTAAATCCTCAATATTTTTTTAACATTTCTATGTTCTATGTTCTATATTTTCAAATGTCAAGTATATGTTTAATACTGTTTTTAAAATGGATTAAGAGCATGTTTGGTGTTTTACAGCTAAATAAATGTGTATGTCTTAGGAAACTGAAACAAAGTCCTCCCCCCCCCAAAAAAAAAAAAAAAACAAAAAAAAAACACAACAAAAAACAAAAACAACAACAACAACAAAAAACTACAAAAACAACAACAAAAAAACCCACAGAACCCCCCCCCAAACAAACAAAAACAACAAAAACAAGTCTTTTTGTGAGATAAAAATGATTTCATTCTGAGGGATAATGGGCCTTTAACAGAACTTATAAGGTCTTATTTCATTTGTATTGCCGAGATGTATGGTGGCTGATTTGTTACACTTTGCGTGTTGCGTTGTCGAACTATATCGTCATCGCCTTTTCGTCTTGTCGCCAGCAAAACGCGCCAATCTGCGCATTGGCACTGTCTTGTCGTCCTGTCGCTAGCCAAGCACGTCAAACTGCACGATGTCGCCCTGTCGCTTGGCTTTTATAAATACCAAAGCCGATTTGGGCCAAGCGAAAATATCACATCGCAACAACACGTCGCACGACAACTCGCCATTTGGCGTGCATCGTTAGCGACATGACGACCAGACGAAAGTCCGACCACGCACTGTTTGGCGCTTTGTCATGCTGTCGCTACCGACATTACGACCCACAAAAGTGTTCCAAATCAGCCACCATAGAGAGGTGTACAAAAAATGTTCGCGTTTAAGCCAGATAAAAATGATGCACAAAATAAATTTTTCTATCACTGTGATTTTATTGCAACCTCATACAATTTAACAATTTACAATTTAAGTGTTTTGTTTATACAACCGATAGGGTTTGCAAAAAATGCATCCGATAAGAAAACAATCGATTTGAAGATGGGATTAGTTTATTTAAATCAATAAAGACAGTCACGTTGTTCAAGTTGTGAAGGACGTACGTTTTCAATGAGGTAAGATTTATGACTAATTTATAACAGATCAGGAAAAAATAATAAAACAGTGTATTTTCATCAGATTTTAAAACAATTTAATAAATGTTTACGTACTTTGTAAAATGCATTTTGAAAATAAAACTGAAATGAACATTGAAAGCAATTTACACCTCGCAATTTTATTTATCTGAGAAAAAGAGAAAATTTCTATAAACTTTTAGATTGACAGTAGCCGGATGTATGAATTATGTGAATGTCTCGATTATTCAATGTCAACGCACAGCAATGTGAACAGTAATATTAGATTAATAAGTTATAAAAATTCATGTACCACAATATATTCACATAATATTTCAAGATTACATTAATTTCAAATGGATTCGTCACGAAGAAAGGTTTATAAAATGATAACGACTATTTTATCATTCTAATCCATCAATCGTGAAATTGAATGTCCAAATTTATTTAGATATTATCGGTTTTTTACGGGTTTATACCAAATATAACCTTAACCTCTACCGTAAGGTGGATGTCGTAAAACTAGGACAACGGTTGTTTGAAAAGTAATACACATGCAAGTTAAAAACAAGGCGGGAAAGTGCCTGCGGTTGCTCTCGGTTTTCATATCGCCACACGTGTCTCTCAATACGTCATATTTTGCTATACCTAACGGAGCTGTAAATAATAATATACAATGATTATAACTCGGTATAACAACAAATTTATCGTATAGTAAGGAACTTAAAGCTGGTACCCTAGTTCTTAAAATAAAACGTTTTTACGATTCATTCATATATTAAATGTGTACACCTGTGATGTGATTATATAAAGAAGCCTGAACCATCGTGTGCGGTAATATTTGTCATACACTGTATTTGCCCATTTCAGATAACATGGCATCAGAAAAAAATCAACCCCTATCTGAATCCGTATGTATTTATTTGCATAATTACAACTATATTTCCATTGTTGTTCTAGGGTTTCGTCGATTTGTTCATTTAAAACAGTTTACAACATTTGTTTCTTCTATTTAGATTTCACTTTAATTCCATTCCTTGCTAATGCATCTAAAACAGCTAAAATCAAATGTTTTGACAATGAGCTTTTTTATTTAAATAGCAAATGACCATATAAATAAATATAATTGCTAATTTATTGGAACACTGGACTATAATTACCAGTTATGAGTTTGCATATTTACAAAAGAAACATTTTTAACACAGTTATCCATGTTTATTGTATAAAAGACTTTTACTTAGTAACATTAATTTTTATTTTTCTTCATCTTTATGTCATTAAAGCATGCTCATTATTTTGATGACTACATAAGAATTTATTTAAGGATAAACCATGCATACCTGACTGATGTTTACAAATCTGTTAACAAAATGATTCCCAGGAAGCAAATAACATGAAAATTGCAGATTCGGTTTGATTTAGTCTGTACATGCAAGTTGCTTTCGAACCTATATCCTCATAAGAAAGAAAAGGAAGAATAAATATGGGTTATTTGAGCTGTATATTTAAATAACTTAAATATTTGCCTCTATGTCACATTCTAATTCAATTGAGGTAATTATGCCAGATACTGAGTTTTGTTTTCAAATTTCGTTTATGTGTGAACCTTTGTTATTTCGATTTGGAGTCTGGTATATGGTGTCTCCGTTGTTGAAAAAAAAACACGAGCTTTTAAATTTTATTCTAATCTTTTGCTTTTTTTAGCACATAACAAACATAAACGTCTTGTATTGTGAAATTAAAGAACTTAGTCAGTACTCATCTCCCATTCTAATCATATCTATATTTCGAATGAACTCGATTTCTCAAAAACAATGTATTTCTTGTAATCTATAATCATGCCTTATACAGTTTTTTTTATTCTGGCCGTAAGAAATTGTAAGCAAAGGCCTTAAATTGGTGTTTAAGGTTGTTTTGTTATTTTGGGTCAATGACAGCGGTATGGCGCGTGTCGAAGTTGAGAGACCTTGTTGTCATAATTAGATTCATTACGTTGTGAGTTTATATACTAGTGACTAATGGGATAAATTTTAATGAGTGCAAAAAGTTGTTCTGGGGTTTCGTCGATCAAGGAAAAAAGCCATAAGATAATGCAGTAAAAACGTCCATCCATTTGTCTGTCCGTCCGGTTGCCACTTCAATGTCTGCTTAATGTATTGATAACTATTAGATATTCTGTTTGTATATGTAATTGGGAGAATGGTTATGGGCCTTATTGATTTTGAGGTCTTTAGGTAAACAGTCAAGGTCACAGTCATATATATATAGTCTAATACAACCAATAACCTGAGTGGGCATAAGTATGAAAAAACTTGTTATAACATTTACCATGACCGATACATGACCCCTTTTCAGGCTAAGGTTATAGGGTCGAATGTTAAGGTCCAGTTAAAGGTTCTGTACAATCCTGCTCTGATCAATGACTTTGAGAAGGAAAAAGCCTACAATGATTGTGAAACATGGTAGAAAAACTGCTCATGGTCACTCGATGACGCCTAAAACTTTAAGGTCGAGGTCAACGTCTAAGGAACACAGAAAAGTATAAAGGCCGTATCCAGAAATGATATGTTTCAGTACTTTCAAATGATTTTTGAAAACGTCTTGATTCAGAAATCATATTAACTTAGGATTATGGGAAAATATTTATTACAAAAGAAGAAAAATAGGAAAAAAGGATAGTTTATATTAAACATGCTTAGATAGATAGATTTATTTATTTCAGTAATCAGTAATGACATGGTAAATACATATCCAATACATGATAAAACAATAAAAACAAATATCAATGTATAAGAAGTGCACCATATCAAAAACATCATTACAAGGATAACACAAGAAAGAGAACAAGTTTCAACTTTTCGGCATTTTCTAGTTGGGTGGTTCCAATATTCCTACTTGAATAATGTTGAATCACCCTTAGGGTATGTTGCCTGCTTTTTAAATTTGTCTTTTGACGTCTCATCTGTGATACGCAGGCTTCATAACCTCTGATCCCCTTTCAACATTCCATTTTATTAAGTTCCGCCCATTGTTTTCTCGTTTAGGGCACACGCTTTTTATTACTTGGGGACCATACGCCGCTTTTCATGGAATGGCACGGAAGTGCCACATCGAAGGTTCCATGATGACCGCCATATGAACACATCTGCGGGTGTTTCTAAATTCAAAATTTTACTATTTCACGTTTAAATGTTGAATTCTGCTTAAGCCGGTGCTAGGGGCGTGGACGGTAACTTGCACTTTCCAATATCGTCCATGAACAGGCTCAATCAAACCGAGCCTGCAACATTTTCAATTTTGCCGTGTTGGGCTTTCTTTAGGGAATCTGTATTTTTCTATTTTAATCTCTTATTTCCATTGTGGTCCTTAGATACTGATGGTTTTGACAAAGAGAGGCATGAAAATGACTTATCATAGTTTTAAATTGAAGAAAGACAATAGTATACATAAAATGTTCAAATTAAAATAAATGAATAAAATAATAAATATTAAGACTAGAGGATAGACACCCTTAAAAGAGATAATTACCCATTAAGTAAATGTTTTTAACAGATAATTTAAAATTGTATAATTTTGATTCCATCCTAATAGAAGAGGGTAGTTTATTCCACAATACACATACATTGTAAGCAAAAGACCTTGATCCAAAACCTTTGACATTAGGTAGCATATAACAACCACTTTCACTTGACCTGGTTCTGTAGGTATGAACAGAATTTAATGGAATAAAGTTTTCTCTCATATATTCAGGGGCAAGTCCATGTTTTATTTTAAAAACATTACAAAGGACAATTTGATCAACTCTTTTCTGGACAGGTAGCCAATTTAAAATTTTGAAGTGTTCATTATCAATATGCGACCTATCACCAAGATTTAGAACAAATCTTATTACTTTGTTTTGTGTGACTTGGAGTTTATCCTTCCAGTACTTAGTAACCCCGGGAAACCAGAAACAACATGCATAATCAAAATGACATTGGATGAGGGCCATAACCAGAAGTTTTTTTAGAGTGAAATGTGAGATAATCACGTTTTCTATACAGAAACTTTAACCTTGCATTGGCCTTTATAATAATAGAACTTGCCATTGCTTCACCGGAGAGAGACTGATCAAGTGTTGCACCTAGATATTTGACATTAGAAGTTGACTGTATATCAGTCCCTTTACAACTGACATGAAGAGATGAACCTGTTTTTAACCTATGTTTAGAACCAAATAATATTGTCTCTGTTTTGCCTAAGTGAAGGGAAAGTTTATTGTCAATTAACCATTGACTGACAGAATGTAGTTCATCTGTCACTTCCTTTTCAATAGATGACCTATTTTTACTTGCAACAAGAATAGCAGAATCATCTGCATAAAGAAGAAGTTTATTTTTAACAACAGCCTGCATATCATTTACATAAATCAAAAATAATAATGGTCCCAAGGTAGACCCTTGGGGAACACCACAAGTAACCCTTTCATGTGAGGTAAAAGTACCAGATACATCACAAGTTGTTGCCTATCAGACAGATATGACCTAAACCATTGTAAAACATCAGTACTAAGGCCAATGGCTTCTAATTTCATTAAAAGGTTTGAGTGGTCTACTGTATCAAATGCTTTTTGAATATCCATTAAAATCATGCCTACAAGATTACCTTTATCCATATGTAGCCTAATGAAATCAGATAGATGTGTAAGACAAGTGTCCGTGGAAAAAACACCTCTAAATCCTGATTGAAACTTATATAAAATGTCCATTTCTTTAAGATAGGAAGAAATCTGATCGATCATAGACAACCTTTTCAAACATTTTAGAAACAATGCTTCATAGGCCTGTAGTTGCCAACTTCAGTTTTATCATTCTTTTTGAAAAGAGGAACATCTCTTGCTGCCTTCAAATCATCTGGTACTATGCATTGTATCAATGACAAATTTATAATGTGTGCTTTAGGAAAGGCAATAATAGATGCGCTATCTCTTACAAAACGTGAAGGAATACCATCCAGACCAGCGGATTTGTTTGAAACTAGTTTATTCAAATACTTTATTACACGCTTACCAGACATCAATGAAAAAGAAAAATTATTATATATAATTCTTTTTGAAAAATAAAAAGAAGATACAAACTGTTTACCAAAAATGTTTAATGATGGAGGTAATTTTGCTGTAAGATTTGATGCAACATTAAAAATGTTAAATTCTTCAGTAACCTTTTGTTTATCAAAACAAATTTCATCACCTATTTTTAATCCAATATTAATCTTAGAACATGAATTATCCTTTTTAGATGGTAGACCAAGCTCCTTAAGGGATTTCCATAAGGTCTTTGAATCATGTTTTATGATTGTCACACGAATTATTAAAATGGTTCTTTTTCGCCATAAAAATAAGTTCATTGGCTCTATTTCTATATGTTTTGTAATTCTCAAAATGTTCATGAGTTTTATTCTTTCTATACAAATGAAAAGCTCTATCTCTATCATTTAAACATTGTAAAATTTCTGGACTAATCCATGTTTCAGTACGTTGTTTAATACGCATTTCCCTAACAGGAGCAATGTTATCAACAACATTTAGAAATAAAATCCAAGCTTCAGTTACACAGTCACATAATAATACAGGAGACCAGTCAACTGCAAGTAAAGATTGCTGGAAATCATTCTTATTATAATTTTTCATTGAACGTGCTTTAATAGTGTTATGCTTGCCAACATAATTTTTAGTAACTTTTCTTATACAATAAATAGTAAAATGATCACTACAACATGTACTTAAGACTCCTGACTGAGAAATTTTGTCTACGTCAGACACAATAATAAGATCTATGGTAGAAGACGATGTATGACACACTCTAGTGTGCTCATTAATTAACTGTTTAAAATGAAACATATTAAGAAAAGTACTAAAAGACACACTGGCTTATTTCTTTGTTTACAAACATCAATGTTAAATTACCTAAAATAAGTGTTTCATGTTCAATAAAATGAGGAGAACTATTGCACAAGTCTTCAAGAATGCCAATAAATTCCAACTGTTTTGGAGGTCGGTAAATAATGCCCACAAGAATCGGTTTAGCTTTAGGAAGAAGGGTACCCGCCCATGTCGCTTCTAGCTGCTCGTGTTGTAGATCGCTTCTTGTGTTAAAAGTTAAGTCAGTACGAATGTAACGACAAACTCCGCCACCATGCCTGTCTCGTTCCCGACGAATGATTCTATAATTCTGGATTTGAATTTCCGTATCTAAATCAGATACATCCAGCCATGTTTCCAATATACCTATGCACGCTGCACTGGATTTATGTGCCCTCTAACTTAGGAAGTACACTTCTCACATTCACATGTATAAAATGGAGTCCACGATTATTAAAAATTTTGTACTCGTTGTCAAGAGCTTTGCATCCCTCCTTACAATTTTCAGGACCTGGACAAGGGTGGACATCCCCACACAGTAGCAAACAAATGGACAGGAAACTGTTTCTATTATTAATTGAATATACTGATTGTGACCTCCTCTCGGCTGCATTGTTTTTAACATTTATGAAATTGGAGTAAAATGTTAAATTACCAAAAGAAACTGGAGAAATATTATGACGATCCACAATCCAATTACTATCCGAACACATGTACACTTTACATCGGCTGCCACTATTTATAAATAAGTCATTGTCCGAACACTGGTACACAATAAAAATATGCTGAGTTTCTTGACATAAAAGACGTATGAGATAAAAAGTGTAGATAAAAAGTATCCTCGTTAGTTGCATTTCGTCAGGATGTATCAATTTTTAAAGAATATTTTTCCTTTTGATTAATAAATTCAATGTTTACAAAAAGCAGAAATGCCTCACTAGGTCAAACACCACCAAAAAAAAATAAGAAAAAAAATTCAAATATGTTTAACAACGAATAAATAACTCACAATTTTCCCTTTCTTTTTGCAGCATTCCATAAATAGCGACTCTAAAGTTGAAGGTAAACTTAAACAAGAAACAAAGATATTCAAACTATATCTTAAAATTGTTTTAACAATATCACAAAAGTAAACAGTCATGTTAAATGCTACTTGAATACAGTTATAAAGTCAAAATATAAATTGGAAATAATACGTTTGTAATTTCTCTCTTAAATGATAACATTGATGTGAAGTAGTATATATTATTGATAAAATCTATACTCAACTGAAGTTTAAACAATGTTTATAAAATTAATTGTGCAGTAGAAATTACAAAATCTGTAAACAACGTCAGTGAAGATGATCATTCTACACGTCAAGGAGATAGAAAAAGTCTCGTACCAGAACCGTCTAAACAAAAAGGTAAATAATGTAAATTGACGAAAAGAAATGTCGAAAAAGAAAGGGATAATATCTAATTAAATTGATTAAAGTTCATCATTGATGTTTTTTGTCGATTACTTTTAACATTATGCCTTCAGATTCATGCTGATTTTGATGAACGTTTTGAAATTTCATTAAAAGTAAAATATTGTGAAGTTAACAAAAAAGTAAAATTTAACATATTGCAAACGGTCATGTAAATGTGAAATGGAATTTAGAAATATGCAAAAATGTCCCTTAATGCGTTGTTTACGCAGTAAACTTTGATGATAAATACTGCAAAATCAGACATTAATCGCACATTACATGAAAATAATTACCAGAATCTTGAATATATTACTTTCTGTAATATTATACTTTTCTTGAAATCTTAGTAATTTTTTCTCATATTTGATTTTCTTGGAATATTTTGGCTGATTTGGAGGCATTCAGCTTTAAATACTAATTTAATACAAGTTGACATGGTAGATCAGGACTGTATGCATTTTAATGAACATTATTTTAATTTTTAGATTAATAATATCAATGTACTGATTAACGCATTAGATTTAAGTTTTTGATTTCAGCAATGTCTGTTCACATACTGATAAATCCAAGTACAAGGTATATGAACTCTTCATGTATATAAATAATAAAAAGGTATTCACATAATTTGTACATCCAGCGAACAAAGTTATACGAAGTAATCACTGAGTGAAGAGTCTTGTTCGTCCAGAGAATGACGTAACAGCAATCATATTGAAATAGAAAATGACAGTTGAAGAAATTTCTAGATTGCCACCCTTAAATTGCTTTTTGAGAATGATAGAGATTCTCTATTTACTATGCCCTTAGGTGGATATGAATTTGTAAATTTCAATGCTTATTTATAAGAGTATCTTAAATCCTTCTATATTAAATTCAATGTTTGGATACAATGACTCCCAGTTTTATATGTTAATGAAATTTCAAGATGCAGGCACTCTCTGGCTAGTGTTCGCCTTGAGATTCTTCTTATTTTCGCCAATAAAGTGGAAGAGAAATGGTTGCTGGATAAGTCTCTTTCACCTAGTTTGGTTTGCTGTGTTCATCGCAAAGACTTGGTACCTCACAGTGATGGTATGTAAAGAATAATTTCATTTCTTAAACCGGTCACATTGGAGGATTTAATCATACCAAAATGTAAACATATTCACCAATATATGTCCGTATTTTTTGATATTGTTAGAAATACAAAAAATCATAAAAAATACATTAGATAGAAAATTCTCGAAATGGCAATAACTTTTTCAATGACAGTTGAATTTTCTGTTAAACGATCAAATGATACATGTTTACTGTCTTTTTCCTTTTCAATAAGAAAACTTTTGTTTGGGACAAATAAAAGAAAGATTATTTATCAAACGTATTATTTTACAGACATTTGAAATAGGAAATTGTCGTGAAACTGTGTTCAGTAGCATAGAAGATGGTTACATAGCGTTACATCACAACTTATTAAAACATTGGGATGCAAGTAAGATTTTTCTTAAATCTAGACAGCCGGAACAAGTAAACTCATTGATGTTTAGATTATTTTAGTTTGATATGTCTGTTTTAAATTGGTTTTATTTGTTACTTTTTTATAGAATATATTGATAAATACGTGACTGAAGTAAAAGGCTTTACACGGAGGGTTCCATGAATATCAAGTGATTAATTTGCATTATTAACAAGGCAGAAGGGTATTAATATTAATTTTAATCGATTATTTAGCTGAATAACAGATGTAAGATATCAACTGAAGACCTATGATTTCAAATCTTAATACCATAATGTAAAAGCATAATGACAACTCCGGTAATTTCATAATGAAGAATAAAAGCATTAAGAATCAGTGAATATCTTTTAGATTGACAATACCGCAAATATATCCTTTTTATGCAGAAAAAGATTTAAAAAACCCTCTGAATTTATCAAAATATTAAAACCATCGCTATGACAGTTCAGGAGTTGAATGTGTCTTACCCTCTAGTGCCAATTTAGCATTGCACCATATTTTATGGAAATACATTACATGTTTCAGGTTTTGAGACGTTGCCATATCCTCCATCTACTGGGAAGTTCGCTGTTTATAATCAGGAAGATCTACGAAAGAGGATCAATTATGCCGTCGAAAATGTAATGTTATCATTTCTGTAACAGAAGAAAGATTTAATCACATTCATATCAGTCTATTCTTATCTTTTTTATGAAATCATCTACAAATTGAGAACAAACTGAACTGAAATATATTTATTTGGACAAATATCTTACTACCACTCCTTGAAATTATGTGTGTACTTTAAACACACATAATATAAATTAATGCTTAACTTGTTATCATAACAATCAAAACAGCAATGGAACAATGTATTAAAGCGTTGAATTGAAGAACCAGCCAATTATTTAATATGATACACACTGTTATTTCTATTTACAATTTACATTTTGAATATAAATATTATTTGAATTGACACAACTGTTCTACGTAGGGGTATTAGAGGCTTTATTTTAAGATTGTACGTGCATTTTTCCAGGTCTTGAACGCTGAAGTTACAGCAACTGGATATTTCAAGAGATTTGAGAGTGATTCTGTAACGATAAATCTCGTTTATTTTGATCTGGAACACGATCATGGATTCCATAATTTTACCAGAATTGTCACGAACAGTAAGTGAGTTGTTTGATAACAATCTTATTATTTACGAGAAGAGGAAGGGATTGTTGAATTTTAAAAGCATTCTGGAAAACAGTGTCCAAAATCTTAGTAGAAATATCCTCAAGACTTTTCATTGTAAAAAGAATAGATATAACAAAATGCTTAACATAAATAAATGTGCGGACAAATGTAGAACATATTGGTAGATTTGGTAGAGGTTTAATTAAATTACATAAATTAAACAAAGGTATGTTATTTAATTTTTATTGTTTTATTTTACAAAATGCTTATTTACACTTTTTACTTAATCATTTCCAATTTGCTTTATAAGATATATATCTATTTAGTCAATAAAAACTTTGAGCCATACTATGGATTGTCAAAATACGAGGATATCTATGGCAACACATTATATAGCTACAATATAACAGAGGAGCTAGACATGCTCAATATTTCATCTTCTCTTGACAGGTAAACATCTATATTTTTGTTTAATTATGTACCAATAACACATAAAAGGGACTCTGATAGGACTTGAAATTAATTAGTAGATTAATGTAGGTCTAGACCAATAACATATATGCAAACATTCAGATCATTCGCTCACTCCCTTATTTTGCATGATAGTTATTCTAATTGTGAAAAATGATCCAAAATTGTTAAGCTTTACTAAATCGGGCAAAGAATAGCACAAATATACGATTTTCAATTCATTTTCTGGGTACTTTTTTATTACTAATTTTTGCATATCTGTCTGTATTGAGTGTCCTAGCTGATATATGTTAGAATTACAAATTTTATGTTTTGAGGATCAGGACCTCATTAAAGTTCGTTTAAGGTTAAAAAGCAATTGAACCTTTAGCACATGTCATAAAGAACTTTTCACCTTGCAACAATGTAAGCATGGGTAGGCAAATGAGTAATCATCGGTTTTTGGAAACCTACCGATAACCTTTTTAGTGTCCCCATATTATTCTAGAATAAGAACCAACAATAAATTGAAGGATGGGTTTGGTTTTTTTTTTATCAAATTTGGCCTCGAGTAATTGAAGAACAACAAAGTTAAGTGTCGATAAACAGACATTTCAAAAACATGTGTTTGGAAGAAAAAACGCGAAAATCTTAAGTGGCTAAATAAAAAACTGATATATTGAGTAAAATGCCATACTAGTGATTGTGAATAAATCTTTATTAGATCTGTTCCATTGTTCATGCGATCATCAGAGTTAGTATAATTAGCCTTTAACGATGTAAATAAGGATAATGCATTTGTCCTGTTTTGAAATTGGAATAGTCAATTCAAAGCTAAAATGATTTCAATATAAATATATAAAAAATGAGTCTCAGAGTACGGATGGCTATAATTATAAAAACTTAAAAACAATTTGATAAAGAGTACATAGGTATATAACTTTATTAGAAATTGAATTGATTAATTGCATTAAGGATCATATCTTAATTTTATGTTTGTTTCTTGGCAGAATGTTGCTTTTCAACATAATGTTTTCATTGCACACTCTAAGAGTAAGCAAGTCATACAACGATTTCAGATGTCAGCATATATATGGAAACGTAAGTAGTTATGGATAATTGCATTTTTTGTGTGTGCAGAAACCACAGATATAATGAATCGGTGAACGAAACATAAAACAGAAAACTCAATCGCATCATTTTGCATACGATATGTGCTCTCTTTTCGTTGAAAATTTTTATTTTCATTCACGCGAAACATATATTTCTTATTGTCATTGTAATTGAGCGAATCAATGTTATAGGATTATATATACTAGTATGTTTATTTTACGAGGTCAATTGACAGGTTGTGATTACATTACATTTTTCTCTCCTTAACTTTATATACAAAATATTTGCTGATAAATATAGCTGATAACAAATTCTGTAAGTTTATATTTTGGTGATAATTATTTTTGAAATTGTAAAAAAGTATTTTGTTTTTGTTTACAGGTAACATTTGATGATAATAACCACAATGGGCAGGTTAACGTTGGTCTCAGCACTTATACAATGCCAATATCATGTTCTAAAATGAATTTTTCGCAAAAGGGTTAGAAAAGTTTTTATTTCCACGACAAATAATTTATAAAAGGGAGTGTTATTTTTGTTATGTTTTCCATCTATGAATTCAGTTGTATATTGTGAAGAAATATGTCTAGCTGAACTTCTAGTGGGAATAATGACTATGTAGAAATTCATCTTCTTTCTGTGATTGCAAAAGATGATACAATTTGAATTGTGACAATAATGTATTGATCGGAATTACAAGGAGCTTTTTATTGCAATATTCCACTCGCACTTGCTGTAAATGGCAAGTGATTGTGATGAATGGATTCCAAAAATGTTTGATGAACTATATAATTATGCTCATGTTGCATAGATCTTTTCAAATACCTATAAGTCAGTAAAAATATTTTTATCCCTTATGTATCCATTTCACCAAAATGACAGGTATTTGTTCTTGTCCAGGCTAGGACTGTAGCATTTAAAATGATATACCGCATAGAAAACACCGTTACATCATAACATTGCTTGTATCAAAATAGGTTAGCAGAGAAACATCAATTTGTATTAATGTTTGTGGAAGATCTTATTATCAAAAATTTATTATAAGTTAAAAACAGAACATACAATTTGCAGGATTATTTTCTATCACGCAATATTCATAAATCGGTATAACATATATACTTGCTTTGAAATTTTATAATAATTCAGATAATATTTCACCATCACAATTATAGTTTGTTTAAGTTCTTAACTATTTCTAACAATGGTTAATTCGTATTACAAAGTAATCATCACAATAATGCATAGTTTAGTTTATACGAATTTATTTTATTTCAATTGTGTTAAAAGCTTTAAGCTTATTGAAAAACTTTCTTGATGAAAAGTCATTTCTGTGCCTAACCAATACTTTGCAATGAGTATAAAGGGTCTTGCCCCTGACAACGCTTATTCATGCATATGCTTTGAATCAAAATAATACGTGAATTTCATAAGTTTTAATCCAGTATTGGGATAACTTTTCGTATTGTAGATTCTCCACAATGTAGAGGATACACCGGTTATGTGGACAAGCGAGTTAAATTCTTGTCATGGACCACTGTGATTGGTGATGCTCTTTTATTTATTGGGGGAATCTATACATTGTATGTGAGTAACCTGTCGCATTAAAGTAATTTGTCACATCATGAACATTTCATTGCTGGTAGAGTCCAAGTTATTTGATTCATATATTGGTATTCTAATAGATTATGTCTGCCGAGCTTAAGGCATGTGACGTTATAATACCTTAATTTGTACATTGTACTACTCTTTTTTACGCTTGAGAAGGATCCTAAAAGACACACCGCTTAATTGTCTTTGACCTATAACAAGCTATACTAAGGACAATAATTTATATTGAGTTGTAGTTTGGTTCATTTTAAATAAGATAGCATATTTCTACATGAGAAAATATTATGGCATATGACGTTATCAAGAATTCCTCCAGCGAAACTAATAATATTCCTTAGAGTGTCTGAGTAATTATCTAATGTATATTGTTGGTATTCTGTTTCAATGAAATACACAGTCGCCTGTGTTACATACCTTCCAACAAGTTTGATCATATTCAATTGTCTTTCATAGAGATATCGCGCATAAAATTTTCATTTTAATTTTCATCTTTAAAGTTATATCTTTTTTTTTTGAGTAGAGAACATATTTATACATGAAGGTTAATTATCATCATATCTACGGTGGGTCGTGCGAAGAAGATAATCTTCCATGGAGTGAGTATTTATGTAATATAAAATGGTGGTATATTACATCCATTATTGGTGATGTCTTCACATTGATGGGTGTTGTATGGATAGCGTCAACGGTAAGACAAATTTATATAAAACAAAAAAGGTTCACACGTTCATAAATTATTATTAAATGAATGGTCAAAGTATTTGCAATTTAAAGTCAAAGCTAAGCGATTTTTTTTAAGGTTTTAATTCTTATGAGAAGGCATACGTCGATGCTTCCTTTGGTTTTATCTTTCAACGTCGCAACTATATATATTAAAAAAGATAAACAATGCAAGTACGTTTCACCATAATGTTTTGTTCACTGTGAAAATGAGAAAGTAAGCAAGTAGTTTGGCATTTTAAAGAAATTTATGATAGAAATATAGGCAATATTGAATGATTGCAATACTGAATTTGTTTAACGAGTTGAGTTGAATATTGTTTTATGCGAGTCTCTTGCAAATTTTTCAGCGAGTTCAATAAACACAGAAATGAACACGAATATAATATTATATTTATCACATATACAAAATAAAGACTATTTCAAGTAAAAAAGAATATTTTTTCATTGACGTGCCTATGGTGTTACGCTTACATTTAGCGCGTCTTAACACTACGTTTCTATAACACAAATGACGCGCAATATATTTTTTTCGGAGCAGCAAAAGCGGAACGGGTATGTGATACACAGTTAAACTAATTGTCGTTTTTGGAGGAAAAAAAAACGGATATTAGGTTTTATCGGGAGTATCTTATTTTTCGCTTTATTCGCGTGTAATGAATATCGCAAAAAAAAGATTCGCTGAATTTTCATTCAATTTAATACAGGGATTTCGGATACCTACAAATCAATTTAACAAATATCAATATCCATGGTTGAATTAAATATGTTTGGTCTTTTTATAAATATTTTTAAGGGACATAAAATATATCAAGCGACACATTTAGCAATTTGAAACATGTATTTTTGTTTACGCCTTTTTACCTGGTTTCCGATATAATAAGATAATTCACACCTTGCAAACATAACCATCTTAACAATAACATATTACATGTAACAATAAGGTGAGACGAGGCAAACAGTGTAAAATACCGAACAATACATCAATACTTAAATGGAAAATAAAGTTTCAAATGTGAAAACAATAACTCGCTGTCAAAAAGAGTGCTCTCATTGTCATCTAAAAAAAAAAACAATGTACAATACAATCGCTAAAATTAGATTCGCTAAATTAAGATCACTGCAAAAATCGAGAAAATTTGCCGTACGCGAAAATAACCTGATATACGGTATCCTTTTAAGATTATATATGAATAAATTTGCTTAGAGCTCTGTCCAGTCCAAAGCATTTCAGGTGTTTGAAAGAATGTGCTTAAGGCTACTTGCAGCAGTATATACGGAACAGAAAATCACGCGAATAAAAAAAATACCTTTTAATACATACCGTTCTTATGTCTATTATTAAGCCTCCTTAACTGCTTCTACTAATACTTTATTTATACTTTAAGCTCGGTGAGGAGGACAATGATTTTAAACAGCCTTTGAAAGAATGGGACAAAAATGTTGTGTATATTGGCTCAGGATGTTTATTGACATGGTTTTCTATGTTACGATTTATAAAAATTAATCACAAGTTCACGGTAAGTAGATACAAATAATCCTCAATTTGAACATTTTTTCCTTTAAAATAGAACAAGTATAAAGAAACAATGGATGTTTCTGTATTCATTTCAATATAGGATTGGCATTAAAAGATCACAAATTCACGGTATGTAAATATAGATAAGCCCCAATCCTTAATTTGAACATTTGTTCAACATAAAATAAAACAAGTATTAAGAAACAATGGATGTTTCTGTATTCGTTTCAACATCTAATTGATATTTAAAGTTGAACATACTAGTTTCTTAATAGTAAAAATCGACAGTAATTTAACAAATAACAAATAATAATAAAAGACAGTAAGTCTTGGTAATTGTTGATTAGAAATTAGATTAAGGTACAGAATACAAAACAAAATACTTTCATCCTGTTTACAGTCGTAAATGCAATATTTTGATTTTGCTATTTACTTTTAATTTATATAATAATCAGCAATAAAAAAACTACTAATCTAAATATAATAATCTGTGCTGTAACCAGTGTATGAAGAAATGTTGTTTCTTTAGAGGTCCATTATTTTTGTTTCAGTTGTTGTTCAAAACACTCCAAAGATCAGCTGTAGATGTCCTCTTTTTCTTGTCATGTGTAACAATCATCTTTGTGGGTTTTCTGTTTTGTATATATGTTGTACTTGGACCATACAATATTAAGGTATTTTAGTCTTGTATAAATCTAATCCCATTCAATTAAAGTGTTTTACGTCACACCGACACTGTTCAGGCCATATGGCCACTTTTCTCCTGTTAAGTTGAGAGAGACTTCAATCTCCCGTTTCTGTCATTTGTCAAGCTCGTGTACTAACGTAAATCCACTGACTTTCGGAATTGTTCAGATCATAAATACAAATGGCTTGAAATTAAATCAAGTGCTCCACTGAGACAGTAAAACTTTCTTTGATGCAGAAAAAAGGATAAAAATAAAATTATAAACACAAGCTATAATGCTTATTATGTCGAAGCGCAAACAGTTAAAGTTGATAAAATTCTACTCTTTCAATGTAATCTTAACCGAGTACTACACGAAAAATAAAAAAGTGAATATTTCACCAAAACTGTCAAGTGATTGAGGTTGATGTATAACAACAATGAGTAAAACTGTTAAATTTTCAGTTTGACAATCTTTCTACAACTGCGGAAACATTATTTTCGTTGATAAATGGTGACGAAATTTTTGTATCGTTTGAATTTCTAAAAAGGGAAGAGGCTGGAGACCAACAAAGAATATATCTATTCTCAAGAGTTATCATCTTTGTCTTTGTTATCATCTTCACTGTGTTTGTCTTAAACCTCTTGATAGCTTTGTTCAACAGCGCTTATGAAGTCGTTAAGGTAAAGTTAATTATAGTTGTATTTAAGTTGAACGAGTCATTCTTAAGATGTTATACTTTTTTCCCTAGATTCTGTGCTATTGATAACTAATAATTATGTTTTTTTAATTAATTGTTAAAATGTATTCTTTCTATGAAAAATTAAAGCAATTTTTACATCTTGTTGTCTCTTAGAAATTAAATTTACCATAGTTAACCTTAAAAAGGTAAGTATATTGCTTAACTCTTTTATTGTTTGAATATCCTAGCTTAAATACGAATTATTTAACGTCTGATCTGTTATAGAAATCGTACGAACAAGAAGAAGAAGAGGAAACGAAAGACATACCAAAGACGCTGGCGTATTTCATGTGTAAAGATTTCGAAGAAAATGCGAATTGTGGAAGGTATTACAGTGCCTCGCTTGATGAAAAAAGCAGTTTACTTAGACACAGATGTGGCAAGGAAAATAATGATAGGTGTTGTTTTTGTACATGTGGAGTTTTCAACACACTGGTCCATTTCTTATGCTGCCATACTTTTACAATTTGTTGTTGTCATTGTAAAGCAACATCAAAGTAAAAATAACAAAGTTATTTATTCCAGCAGAAAGTACATGTATGTTTCTATCCGCAATATAAGACTTCAATGTCGAATCATAAGGTATTTGTTAATTTTCACAGGAAGAAGTTTTGTTTTACAAGAATATGCGTCAATACTTTTTGGTACAATATAAACAGTCTCGTTATATATCCCTTTCTAAACGAAGAATAGAAGTCTTCCATTCAAGTGTTGAATGCTTTAATATAATTTGTCTGAAATTGCAATGACGATGTATACCAACAAAACAGGCACTCGATTATGAATGCATGTTAGTTTCGAATCTTGTGTGGTACTTCACTCTCCAGCTTGCTCACGGAACGTCGGTGTTCTACGTGGGTGCTCGTTCGTGAATAAAATAATGCACGGAAGGGCATCTGACGTCTTCCTCAACAAGTAATCTATAAAGTCGCCATATGACATCTTCTTTGTTGGTGCAATGTAAAAGCCAACCAAACAAAATAAATTTGTAAAAAAAATAAGATGAATGATTCATTTCACCTCAGTAATTTTTACGTAAATAAACCTTCTTGTCATTATTATATTATTATTTATATTAGTTTGATTGCAAAGAAGAATTATTCATTCGAACCACTCTATATTGTGCTGCCTGAAACAAACTGGTACTGGTTTTATGTTAGGTAAGTCAACATGGTCGTGGCAAAGAAGTGCTTAAACGGTGAAAGACATGTACCTTTATCGCTAGGCTACCGTCTCCCTCTTTGAATATTGATTTATTAATTGTAAATTTTTAGAGTTTTATTAGAAAAGAAGCTTTAAAAAATTTGCCAGGCACAAGTCCATGTATTACAATGCTCAAAGAACATTATATCCCGGTAAAAGCAATAGATTTAGTCTGAATAATTATTTTTAAATATTCATTTTTAAATGCGTTAAACATGCTTTAGAAAAAAGTACAAAATTTTTAACTTCTGATGTTGATAGATTTTCTTCATCATAACTTATAAAACTACAGCGTTCTTTTTTAAATCTCAAATAATTACTGTTTGTTTATAAAAAGCAGCTTATATAAAACATGTCTTTTGGTTTTCATTCTATTTTCATTACATGTTGAAGTGTCTCACGCTTACCCGTTTTAACAGCTTAGGTCGGTAAAGACCAACAGATGAAGAAGTCTTAGATTAGTGTTCAACATTACTTTGTTTATTTATGATAAGATATGACATTCTGTTTGTATTTAATTATTTTTTCCCGACTGCACGCTATCTGTTCGTATACGGTACAGTCCTAACTGACACATTACTCCATAATCAGATATCTATGTTATGTAATTATTGTCAAGTATAACAAAATACGTACAGAATGTGCTTTCTTATCATTAAAACAAAGTTAATGTTTAATCTTTTAGTATGGTCGATTAAACATTATACACGTTTAAAAACTCGCTGTAAAAACGGTTGCATTTTTGCAAACCTTGACACCCCTAAATACTTTATACTGTAGCAAGAATATTGTCCTCCGTTTTGTCGTTTTATTCAACGCAAATAATACATGTGATTCTATTTGCATCGAAAAACTGCATATCAATTTCACTTTATAAAGTCAAGTCGTATTAAAGTATATCAGAATGATAGTGTATTCACAATCTGCTTAAGAATGCTGTTTATGCAGATATACTGCCCCGGAGATGAAAAAATTTATCCATCCTTCACAAAAGAAGTACATGTTACAAAATATTTGTTATTTTAATACTTGTACAATATATAATCTATTAATATATTCCTTTAATAAGCAACTATGTAATAAAAACATTAATTAAAATATATGAATGTTTAAGGTTAATCCCACGGTCCTAAATAAATGATAATGTATAATAACAATTTTGTTGATATTTTCTCATACTAAAATGTCTTGTTTATGCTATAAACACTTAACAATAGTGTTATATTTATCTTTACAGGGTGACATTTATTAATTTAGCCGATTTTGTATATAGTTATAACCAAACAATACAATAAAACTGAGCGTATATGCTTTCATTTGGTTAAGTGTATATCGCAAAGTCCTCCATCAATGTATGAAATTGTTGTTTATACATGTTAAAGACATGAACCAACGCCTTGATAATTTGAAAAAAAAAACAAAGAGCAACAATTTCTGGCAAAATTCATGAAAAGATTGTTATCAAAGTGCGCATGCGTGAGATGGATTGTCCGGGAAGTGTGTAAAAACAGAGGCCCGGTATACAATTTATGTCTAGTTATCACTTGTTTAGATAAAAAGGTGCTGAAATAGGAATGATACAGGATGTTTGCTTGCATATCGAACTGTAAAGAAATATAATACATGAATAACGAGACAATTACACAAGATATTATACAAATACGAGGACAAAATGATACATAAAATGATACGAGTTATAAAACGAATACCGACCACATGATATACTTCACCACTTGGGGGACTGTCGCCCCAAAATTCATTTAATATTGAAGTGGAAGAACTTGAATCAGATATTGTAAGTAGTAAGCTTAGACCATAAAGTTACTAAACTTTTATTAATACGTAGCTTAAACTTCTGCTAGTAATGGATAAAATCACAACGTGTGAGTAAATATATGATACCATGGGAATTATGCCTGAAACTCAAACATGATCAACATATATACCGTATGCTGCGAATCGCTAAAAAAATGTATGCCACATGGAAACAAAATTTCAATTTACCAGTAAAACTGTGAATTCATTGAGGTGGTGAACTCTCCACAATTAATCCATTATTCTTAAAATACTACATAGATTCGTCTTTCGATATAAGTTTTTATTATATACTTATGTGATACTGAAAGGCCATGTACTTACAATTTAAACTTTATGTTATAGCTTGCTTTTTTTATACAGACCAACACTTATACACTTAGAGACAATCTGACTGCCAATCAAAACGAAACAAAGTTCTTTTGCGTACTTTTCCAAAAATTCAAAAACATGTTTACTTTGTTAAGATAAATTCTATTCAAATAAAATATTTAACACTTTCTATAGTGTGAAAAACATTAAATTAAGTACTGTCCAGCTGGATGCAATTTACACTTATACAGATATTCTTCAAGTACTTTTGTAATTTGTTAATTTTATAAATGACGACACATGATATTGTTGTATAAAGACTACATCAGTACATAAACAAACACATATCTGGAAATATACGTTAATAGATTAAAACTTATATGAATTCAAAATTAAATTAATAATACTCATGTTTAAATATGCTGGAAAGCTGTTAACCTTTCAAGGCAATGTAAACAAAAACAAACAGATAAGTATCTAAAACTCGGTTTTATTGTGACTGTGCAGAAAATGACATTTTTTCACATCCCTAGTATCAGATTTAATGGTATTCGATCCTCAAGTATTGAACTAAGCATTGGTATCAATGATCCCGGAAGATAAGAAAAATACAACAATGTTTTAATCAATGGCAAAACAATAATGATCAAATAAGTAACACAAAAAAATGGGATTGCATTTTTTATCGGTCTTACACATTAAACACGATGTATTGTAGAAAATTAAAGAAAGTAGTGAAGCCCGAAAAGAAGATAATAATAATGGTTTCCGTAGTGTTAGAAGAATTGAAAAAACAGGCTTTTGTGTCGCCTTGAAAAAGTAACTTTTTTCGGCGGTGTCGTGAATATCGCGATATTATCAGGTTATTAACTATACTAATTAACTATGTAACAATTTCATAGAGCGAAGTTGTTTTCAGTGTGCCGATGATTCAATCAAACCCAAACCTGATCTTCAGGACTTTTGGAATATAGAGGCTATCGGTGTTACAGATAACCCTTCACTCTCAGATTATAAAAAGTCAATGTCAATTTTTCAAAATACTTTGACTTTTAAAGACAACAGATATCAAGTCACCTGACAATGGCGGGAAAAATCCCCCTTTACCAGTTAATAGAGAAATAGCATATGGTAGATTAAAATCGTGTGTAAAAGGAATGATCTTATGACAAAGTATGATAAGGGTATTAAAGATCAGCTTAAAAAAGAATAATTGAAAAAGTTGATGACACAATGAAAGAAGGAAATAAAACATTATATACCTCACCATGCAGTTCTCACGCTACAAAAAAAACCCGAAACTTAAACAACAAAACCCGATTACAAAAGTCTTAACGAGTGCTTATTACGAGATCCTGTCATGTTACATGATTTGTGTGCAATTCTAATGCGATTCAGATTACATAAAATAGCATTGGTATCAGATTTAGAAAAGGCTTGTCTACAAATTGGACTTCAAAAAAGTGAAAGAAACATCATGTGGATTCATGTCGATTAAAGACCTTCAAAAATTTACTGTTAGTCCAAACAAAATTCAAGAATACAGATTTTGTAGTGTGCCCTTCGGAGTGATATCGAGTCATTTTCTTTTAGGAGCAACTATAGAATCACATCTCGGAACGTATACACGTGACAACGCAATCAAACTTAAACGGGACATTAACGTAGATACCATTATTACGAACAAAAAGTGAAAGTGAAGCCATTGAATTCTTTAAAGGAGCAAAATCAATGTTTAATGACGCCTCTTTGAATTTCAGAGAATGGTCATGAAATAATGATACTGTAAATGGATGTTTTACTGAGGATGACATCTGAAAGTAAAGAGACAAATGTGATGGGACACGCTTGGAATCATAGGAATGATACATTAGTCATCAGACAAGCAAAGTTTTTTATTTTAAAAGCGATTGCCTCAGTGTTTGGCCCATTAGGTTTATTCACTCCTTTGTGTTGAATGGGAAGGTTCTACTCCAAAAATTATGGAGCAGAAAAGGTGACTGGGATGATCCTGTTATAAATCCTGTTATGGATGATGATATAATAAAGAATGGTTATCTTTACGATTTGACATGGAAAGACTTTCAAGATACCCTATTAATAGATGTGTCTAAAAACAAACAAAATATATAACTTACAGATGAATGTGCTTTTGTGATGCGTTTTCTGCATATTCAGCAGCTATTTATCTACATCAAGCACATAAAAGCCAATTTAAAGTGAATCTTATGTTTGCAAAATCGCGTTTAGTTCAAAGGAATGACAATACGACATTTAGAGTTAATGGCAGTCCTCATTGGCATGTGGTGTCTGAACAATTACAGTTATCTATAGTTCATAAATATTTGTGGACGGATTCAAAGTGTGTATTAGTTTTGATAAATTCAGATAATCATCTTCCAATCTTTATTAGGAACAAAGTATGAAGAAATAAATGGCCATAAGCACATAACAATACCATATGCGAAAACTCAGGTTTGTTTGTTTGTTTGGATTTTTACGGCACGTCAACACATAACTGGCCATATCGTGCCGAATGCTATTAAAGGCTTTACATGTTACGTTTGTTTGTTTGTTTTGGGTTTTACGTCACATCGACACAGTATAGGTCATATCGCGACGTTCCAGCTTTACTGGCGGAGGAAGACCTCAGGTGCCCTTCCGTGCATTATTTCAGGCACGAACGGGTACCTGAGTAGAACCACCGACGTTCCGTAAGCTAACTGGATAGCTTCCTCACATTAAAGAATCCAAAGTCCCTGTCGGGATTCGAACCCAAAATGTTATGTAAAACTTTGTTAATGACAATAGAAATGAACCAATTAGATCCTAGAATACAAGTTTATCTCTTTCAAATAAACAATTATGTTTGTTGATGGAATTGTATTAAAAAGTTCTTTGAGTGAATTTACAGAATAAAATCTATTACGGGCCTGTGAAAAATCATGACATTCAAGAAGAAAATGCTTGACAGTAAAATTTTCATTACAACCTACACAGAAAGGGGCATTGTCATTTGTAAGGAGATAAGAGTGGGTAATTTTAGTGTGTCCAATTCGGCATCGAAGAAGAACTGTTTGATCACGGCGTTTCGACAGAGATAGAGATGGTGACACATCAAGAGATGGGTTTATATCGTGAAGTTTATTAAAAACGGCATTGTCCCAGTTTGCTTTCCATTCAGATGATACGAGTTTATTTAAAGCCGGTCTAAAATCACACGCAGGTAACAATAAATCAGTTTTTTGAAAATTTAATGATTGTTTAGCTAAAGCATCTACTTTTTCATTTCCTCGTATTCCTACATGACTTGGAATCGAATATAATTTAACATATTTTGTTTTTAGTATATCATGAAATCGTAAAAGAAGTTTCTTTACCATGATATTGTCAGATTTTTTATTTTTAATGGATATTAAAACAGAAAGCGAGTCAGAAAATATCACAAATTTATCGTGGGTATGCTGTGCTATGTATGATAATGCTAAATCGATAGCTTTTGCTTCAGCAGTAAAAATTGATGCATTATCTGGTAACCTCATACTACTCGTAGATGTAAAATTATTTTCAAACACAGCCGCACCTACTTTGCAACCTTCTTTTGAACCGTCCGTATAAATATGTATAAAATCTTCATGTTCTTCCTTAATTGCTAGAAACTTCTTTTTGAAGTATTCAGGTGAATTTGATGACTTTTTTATATTTGAAAGGTTAATATTTATTTTCGGGGAATTATAAGTCCAAGGTGGAACATCCTCGTCGTCATTTTGAAGGATACTGTCTGGATTAATTTTAAGTTTATCTAAATCATCTTTTAAACGAAGGCCTAATGGTTTAATTTCCTTTGGTTTGTTCACAAATTTTTCAGTATAACTTGGTTTGAAAATAATATTTTTAGCTGGATTTTTGCTATTCGATGAAATTCTAGTTGCGTATTGAAGTGATAGCTTTTTCGACGAAGATGAAGCGATGGTTCCCCAGCTTCCGCATACAGACTTTCTACAGGTGAAGTGCGAAAAGCACCTAAAGCTAAACGTAAACCCTGGTGATGTATGGTATCTAGCATTTGAAGATATGATTTTCTTGCAGACCCATATACTACAGAACCATAATCTAATTTTGATCGGATAAGACTTCTGTATAATTTCAGTAATGTGGAAGAGTTTGATCCCCAATTTGTACTTGATAAAACCTTAAGTAAATTTAAAGCTTTTAGGCATTTAGTTTTCAAATGTTTAATATGTGGTATAAAAGAAAGTTTTTTATCAAATATAATTCCTAAAAACTTAGCTTCATCGACTACTGGAATTTTAGAACCAGATATGTTAAGTTCAGGGTCATTATGTTGTTTCCGCAATCGACAGAAATGAACACATTGAGTTTTTGACTTTGAAAATTTAAAACCATTTTCTATTGCCCACTTTTGAATTTCATCTAAATTTTGTTGAAGTTGCCGTTCAATTGTTCTCATACTTTTCGATCGATAGCAGATAAGAAAATCGTCTACATATAGAAACAATCTATGCCTGGTGTAAGAGCGCTAGCAATATTGTTTATTTTAAGGCCAAAAAGTGTAACAGAAAGTATGCTTCCTTGAGGAACACCTTGTTCTTGTTGGTGGTCCTGAGAAAAAGTTGAACCAAGTCTTACTTTAAAGTGCCTATCGTTTAAAAAACCAGAAATGAAAAGAGGAAGTCTGCAATTAAGTCCAGCATTGTTTGGATCTTTTAGGATACCATATTTCCAAGTAGTGTCGTTAGCCTTCTCAAGATCAAAGAAAATTGATACCAGGTGTTGTTTATTTACAAAGGCTTCTCTAATAAAAGTCTCAGGTCGTACAAGATGATCGTTTGTACTTCGCTGTTTACGAAAACCTGACTAAAAAATTAGTGATAATTCCATTATTTTCTAGATACCAAACTAACCGATTATTTATCATTCTCTCGAATGTTTTGCAGAGGCAACTTGTAAGTAAAATTGGACGATAATTTGTAGGGTCAGTTGAATCTTTTCCAGGTTTAGGGATAGGAATAACCAACGCATTTTTCCAAGTGTTGGAAAATTCACCAGATACCCAAATTTTGTTAAAAATTTCAAGAAGCAAGTCTAGGGATTGGGGTGGTAAATGTTTAAGAAACTGGTAGTAAATTTCGTCCGGGCCTGCATCACTATCTTTTGCAGTTTTGATTGAATAAATTAAGTCATCAATAGAGAAAAGGGAATTAAGTCTTCGTCGTTTGTTGAAGCAAAATTAATATGCTCTTTCTTAGCTTTACTTTTATGTTGTTGAAATTTATTTGAATAATTGCTTGAAGAAGAGTTCTTTTCATACGTTTTAGCCAAAGTTTCTGCAATATCCGTTTTTGTTTTGGCATATTGGCCATCACCAGTTTTTAAGTGAAGTTTTTAAGTGAACAGTTGGACTCTTTTTATACTTACCACTTATTTTTCGTACTGCATTCCATACTTTCCTAATAGGAGTATTTGAATTAATATTTGAAACATAAGATTGCCATGATTGGCGTTTAGATTGACGCACTGATCTTCTAGCTTTGGCTCTAAATATTCTATAATTTTCAAGGTTTTCTGTTGTAGGGCTATGTTCAAACTTTTTAGTGAAGCTTTACGTATACGGACGGCTTTTTTTTACATTCATCGTTAAACCATGGTTTTTTGATTTTGTTACTTTTATTATTTTTTTTAATGGAATAACTTTGCAGGCAATCGTATGTAATGCTGAAGAGAAAGTTTCAGCTATATCATCAGAGGTGAAATCAAATTCATTTTTTGTAAGATCAATAGAACAGAGACTAGTAAATGTTTCCCAATCTGCTTTCTTAAATTTAAAAATTTGACGTCCTTCATCTGGTATAGAGTCATTTGATGTTAGTAACAATGGATAATGATCACTGCCGTACTGGTCATCTAAAACCTTCCAATCGAAGTCCAAGTATATAGCAGAGTGGACAATCGAGAGGTCGATGCAAGAAAACGTACCTGTAGCTGGATGTAAATATGTAGGTGACCGATTGTTTAATAAACAAAGCTGAAAGTTATCTATCAATTTTTCAGTTATGTTACCCTTATTATTTGTAGATGTACTGCCCCACATAGGATTGTGAGCATTAAAGTCGCCTAACAAAAGAAAAGGTGATGGTAATTGTCGAACAATACTTTCAAGTTCATCACTTGTTACCGTTATATTTGGAGGAAGGTATAAAGAACAAATTGTTAGTGGTCGATGTAAGGTCACCTGCACAGCTAAAGCTTGTAATCTTGTGTTAAGTTTTAATTCTTTTTGAGGAATGCAATTTGCGATAGCAATGCTTGTACCACCTGATGTTCTGGCGTTACTAGTGCATATATAATTATAAAGTGAATAATCTTTTATAGAGATATTATCTTTAGGAGATAACATAGTCTCCTGAAGACATAATACATTTGGAGAGAATTTAGATAATAGTTAAAGTAGATCATTGTAATTTGACTTAAGACCTCGGCAATTCCATTGTAGGATATAATGACTTCTATAATCCATATTAAACAAGCAATTATCATAGTATTGCAAGCAATCCATAAGTCCCCTACCGGTTAGACCCCAGCAACATTCTGATTTCAATTTTACCAGTGAATGAATGACATGAATGAACTTAAATCTTTTGAGTTCTAGGTTTGTCTATTTCACAGTAATGTGTTAAGTTTCCCTGCCTAGTAAGGCAATTATGTTTATACAACCTTGTCATATTATTACGATGTGGGATTTTAAAGTAAATCCTATAAGGAATTAAGAAGTTGGAGTAAAAAATACCAATTTCTCCAAAAAAAATCTAAGTTCAAGGGGGACATAATTCTGGAAATAGTCTTGCTAGAGTATTTAACCTTCTCAAAAATGTTGAGTGATAATAAGAAACATATATATGAAGTTTGAAGTAGATACATTAGGAAATAAAGAAGTTATTTAAAAAAGACAACATTTTTTCATAAAAATTCTAAGTTCAAGGGAGGTAATACTAATAATTTTTGTGCTAGAGTTGTAAACCTTGTCACATATGATGTGGTTGATGACCAGAAACTTATATTTAAAGTTTGAAGTAAACATCTTAAGAAATAAAGAACTTATAGTGAAAAAGCTGAAAAAATTAAATCAGAAATCTTGAAATCCAGGCTATTTGTTGCCATAGCAACCAGAATTTTCAACATAGGAAGAAAAGAAAAAGTTGTGCATAATTTGCAGACTGCCATCTACCCATATTTTATGTTTCATAAAAATATTTTCAGTACTTTTTGAGTTATCACTGGATCCAGTTTATGTGTTAAATTTGCCACATTTTCAGACTATTTGTTGCCATAGCAACCAGAATTTTCAACATAGGAAGAAAAGAAAAAGACGTGCATAATCTCCATACTGCCATCTATCCATATATCAAGTTTCATAAAAATATTTTCAGTACTTTTTGCGTTATCGCGGGATCCAGTTTTGTGGGCGGACGGACTGACGGACTGACAGACGGACGGACAGACGGACGGAGGGTAAACCTAAAGTCCCGGTAGGGGACTAAAAATATTTATATTAAGTAGGAAAATTTATTGGACTTCTGGCATTCGGAGTTCGAGGAGGGGAGAGGTATAAATCCTCATCCTCCATCAATTCGGTGTCGTGAAGTAGGTCGAACCGATTTTCTGTGTTGATCGGGTTCCGCATTGCTTTTTTCACCCGATCTGTGATGACAATTCGCTCTTTAGGCGATTGTTTTTGATAAACTTTCTCAGACGATGCTATTTGATTGTTTGCAGTTTGCTTCTTTGGAGAAGACTTTGATGGTGACTGAGTCTGCACAGAGGTAGACTGTTTACTTTGTGAAGCTGTTTGCTTTTTTTGGTAATGGTAACTTAAGTGGCGGGCATTGGCATAAGTTGACTTGTACTGCAGAGTCAACCATCTTAACAGACTTTGTAACTGCAGCTGAATACGACAGTTGTTTTGGTCCTTGTGATTCAACAAGCTTTCGTGCATCTTGAAAGGAAATATTTTGCGTATACTTCTGACGAAGAATTTCTTTTTCCTTTAACCACAAGGGGCATGACCGGGAGGTGGCGTAATGCTCTCCTCCACAATTTGCACATTTAACAGGAACGTTACAATATGAAAAACAAGATCAACAAGGAAAGGCGGCGTTCAATGAACGCAACCCCCCCCCCCAGTCTCATTGTTGTCATGGTTTGAGCTTCATCTGCGGCAAATAGTCTGCCTAACACGATTTGATTCATGGTGACCAAATTTGAAGCATTTGTAACATTGCATTGGGTTTGGAATGTAAACCGCAACGCGAACGTTAAGGTAACCTACTCGTATCGATGATGGGAGAATGGGTGTGGAGAATGTTAGAATAAGGCTATTCGTTGGCAGTCGTTTACCATCTCTTGTTGACTGAATGCGCTTGACATTTGACACCTGCTGTGATTTCAACTCCTCAGCGATATCTGCTTCTAGCATTCCAGCAAGGTCAGAACATCTGATGACGCCCTTGCTGGAGTTAAGAGACTGGTGTGGTGTGGCAGTTGTGTCAATGTTAAAAAAGCTGGTACATTTCAGAATAATGTCTGATTGTTGTTTCCGCTCTACCTCTATCAAGAGTCCTCCATTGCGGAGTTTCTTGACAGATTTAGGTGTTCCAATTAAAGCCGAAAGTTGTTTTTCTATAATGTAGGGGCTAAGTTCAGTAAGTGATTTGGAGCCGTTTGATTTGATTATTAGAAAACGGGGAAAACTTCCATCAAATGAAATGTTACCACTTGAATCTTCTTGCGATTTTCGTTTTTTTTGTTTGTGTATCCATGATTAAAGATATTAAAATTCGTCTCTCGGGTTCCCCAGCCACCTCGGACTCCAACACGGGGATGTGCGATGGAGACGGATATCCAGTCTCCGCACATCAAGGATACCAGAGAGATATACTCGCATAAATTGCAAATATTTACAACCTACACAATTAGCCCATTAGCCACCGCCTTCTTGGATATGTTATACTGTATTTATAATGCATATATGAAATATTGTTTTAACATAACGGCACCCATCATAGCAGTTTCAGTAGGAATTAAAGGTAAACTAGAAACACAAGTAGGAATAAAAATTTAAACTCAGATTTTTTTTAAATAATTTGTGTGCATTGAATTGTGTTCATTTCGGGACCGTGTAAGTTTAATGAAATTTTCAAGTATTTAAGAAATATATATCCAAGGGCAAGGCATGACCAGCCGATTGACCAAAGCCGGGCTCACTTGGTCACCCGTCTACCCTAAATCAGAGGCCAAAGCAGTGTGTTAGGAGTACTGGAGATCCCTGGGTATCCTTCAACTACCAGGACCCTCTTTTCTAGGTTACGGGACGCTGCCCACTGCAAACAGGCAGTCTGGGTGTTGGCCATATGTCCGTCATACAGGCGCACAGCAGCGCACCTCCATAACGGACATATGTTACTCCTCCTCACCACGTAGAGGTACCCAAAAGAGGGCGAAAACTCAGGAAACCTCGGCTGAAGTTGCTACACGTGGATCAACCGTGGAAGACTTATACGGAAATCAGAAATGGTGGAATGGTCTAAGTTGATTGTTACGAGATTTTAAGGCCTATGTGAAAGATCCCTTGACATGTTCAGAAAATGATCATATTGACACTTTGGAAAACGAAACTAACATGATAAGTGTGAACAAAACAAAAAAAAACAACAATTCATACGGGTGGATCTCCCCCTTTTCAAATAGATATAGATGCTAACTCCTCGTTGACAAGACTTCTTCGTGTGACTGATCTAATTATACGCTTTGTTTAAAGAAAAACTTAGGAAAGAACCTTGCGAAAATGAGCACTGAAGACAGAAGAAATACAAAACGCCGGAAACAAGTGGTTACTCCATATTCAGAGAAAACATTTTCTAGATGTGTTTGAAGGATTCGCAAAAGGAAAGCCGACAAATCTACAAACTCAGTTGGGACTATATATTGATGAATTTGGTTTATTGAGGAGCAAAGGAAAAAAAAATTGAAAACAAAGTGATCCCTCGGAAGCATTAATCACAACAAAATACAAGAGAATTGCATACTCGGTTTGATTGAGTCTGAACATGAGGGATACTGAATAAGTGCAACATCCCTCACGCCCCCTAGCACCGGCTTGAGCGGTACTCAATTCTCAACACTTAATAGTGCTGGCATCAATGATCCCGAAGGACCAGACAAATATAACAACACTGAAGTACGGGGTAACTTTTTACAGCTGCCACACAGCACTTGACACCTGCTGTTGTGAAGTATAAAAATCTGGAAACAAAGTGATCCCTCGGAAGCATTAATCACAACAAAATTACAAGATAATTGCAGACTCGGTTTGATTGAGTCTGTACATGAGGGATAATGAATACGTGCAACATCCCACACGTCCCCTAGCACCGGCTTGAGCGGTCCTCAATTCGCAACACTTAACAGTGCGGACATCAATGATCCCGAAGGACCAAAAAATTAAAACAAGTCGTCAATTTCTGTTATCAATAAGATATGGTACAATGTTATACATGATGAAGATGTCCAAAGTTAAGTTTCAACCGCCGGAATTCATTGGTCTTTCATTGTAGAACTCGCCCCATGGATGGGAGGGTTTTATGAAAGGCTTGTTGGCATAGTGAAGTAGGAAACTGCTCAGTTTGATTCAAATTTAAACTCTACTGAAAGAAGTTGAATCTGTGGTGAATTAAAGACCATAAACATATATAGGTGATGACATTATACACATGCGATACATGTAAAAGCGTGTTCAGATATCAAAGAAATTTAAAACGTCACATTATTAAGATACACATAAGAAGAACTAAATTATGAAAATGTCATTAGAAAGGGTGTGCAAAGGAATTTATGAGGTTTTTATCCAGACATTTACGGACTGTTCATCAAATTCCGGCACAAAAAGCCTCTGAACTTGCACTGTCCAGCATGATGGAAATTGATAAAAAGCTCACAATCAACTTCTATTATGAAAATATCAGTTCAGAGGAAGAACTACTTGAAAATGTGCAATGCCATCAAAAGGAATTTGAGGAGTGTAATAATCAATTTAACGTGAAAAAATTTGATGCTGAAGTGTCAACTAATATAAGCTTGTTTGTAACAAAGTAAGCAATTCATCAGTTTCAGAAAATAGTTTTGAAAATTATACAGATGACATTTATTTAAGTGTCGAAAAGAGTCAAAATATGAATTACATATGTCAACAAGTGAATATAATAAGGATGAAGATGAATTAATGGTCACGGGTAAATATGTAGAAATTCATGGTACAAGAAGTGATAAAGATTGTGATTTGACAGAAGATAAAGATGAAAGGGAAGATGATTCAATAAATAGAAATTACTGATAGTCTAGATGAGGATAAGCAAAAGTTAGGGAGCCACGATTTAGGAACTGATGATGGAAAGAATTTTGATGAAGATGGCAGTGATTGTAATGTAGATATGATGATGGTGATTGTGACGAATTTGATTGTGATGAAAATGACTATGATGGTGATTGTGATGAAAATGAATATGATTGTGATGAGGATGATGATAACTTTAATTGTAATGACGATGAAGATAATGATAACGATGATGAATTTTATTCAATGAGAAGAGAAGAAAAATATTCAGATGAAGATAACTGTATGGAATATGAAAATGTCAAGAAGGCCGAAGAAGTAGAAGGTGAATTATGTTATGATGAAAGAGATGGTGAACTGATCAATGTTATAACAATAAGAGCTTTACAGTTCATCACTCAAGCGTCTTTGTTTTGTGCCCCACAGAATATTGCCTTTTGTGACAATCGTGACGATTCAAAATATTTACATGAGGACATCATCTATAGAAAAGTTCAAGCATTTATTTAAAATATGATAAACAAGATCAACAAGGAAAGGCGGCGTTCAATGAACGCAACCCCCACATGACCCAGCAACAAGAACCAATGGCAAGGAGCCCAGGGGGACCCCAAACAAAAACAGGACAGGGCAAAGGCAACCTCCTTTGAATGCTCTATAATCATATCACCAAGTGACCTTTCATTTTTACCCATTAACTGTTATATTACACGGCTTAAACATCTTAAGAAACCACATTGATATCAATATTATATCATAAGTAATATACTACTACTCAATTTATTTCATTTTTCAGACGGCATAAGAGAGGGATTCTTTATGTTCGTGGTTATCAGTTCTGACACTAGTTGTGAAAGGTTGTCTGATGAGATACTTCTTGTGTTAACCTTTCTTTAGGGATTCTGTATTTATCTATTTTTTGTCAAATATCAGATAAGGAGCCAGTACTATGACGGTGCTGGTAAGTTACATGTAGCTTGAAAGGTTTTTATTCTATAGTCATATGTCCACATTACACAACTATTTCACTGGTATTAACAATAACAGGGAAATTGACAACAGTTACTCTTAAACGTTGTAAAGTGTAAATAACTTAAAACAATCTCAAATTATGCCTGTTATAACCAGATCAACTACATCCGCAGATATATCCGGATTTCTCTTCGCGATAACTTCATTCCAGTTTATCGAAGTGTTGTGACACGGTGTCTCAGTTACAACAAACCTCTCACAGTTTCTTTACAAGGTAACATCAACTGTTCCTCATCTGAATCAAATCAAAGCTATCAACGGCTTTCCTGCAATAAAAATCAGAAAACAAAGTGATCCCTCGGAAGCATTAATCACAACAAAATTACAAGAGAATTGCAGACTCGGTTTGATTGAGTCTGTACATGAGGGATACTGAATACGTGCAACATCCCTCACGCCCCCTAGCACCGGCTTGAGCGGTACTCGATTCTCAAAATATGATAAACAAGATCAACACAGAAAGGCGGCGTTCAATGAACGCAACCCCCATATGACCCAGCAACAAGAACCAGTGGCATGGAGCCCAGGCGGACCCCAAACGAAAACAGGACAGGGCAAAGACAGAGCACGGACAGCTTATTCATTAAATGATAAATAATTTGTAACTGATTAGGAATTCAAAGAAAAGGCCCACAAAGGGGAAGGGGACAGGAGACCGGGGGAAGGGGGGGGGGGGGTTAATCAAAGAAATAAAAACTAGAGGCAATGGGGAAGATACTTACCGTAGACGAGAAAACAACAAGGGACACAAGCAAAAGTGTCACCAAAACAGTATAAAACAACATTAGACATACATCTGAGGAACACATTGGGGCGCCGCCTTGGAACGGTCAGCAGCATAATAATGACTGCTGGGGAGTTTAAACCGGTTAATGGGGCACCAAACCTCGCTCTTAGCCCAACCATGTTCCTATAAACGAGACAGTGTAAATAAAATGAATCCCCGCCAAGTGAAATTCTAACAGTTGTCATGGTTACAAAAGGTTAAATAAGTAAAACACTAAAATGATCATGTAGAAACATATAAAAGTAAACCCAATGACCGTAACAAAAGTACTCAATGTCCTAAAGGAAGACAGAGCAACAAGAAAATCACCTACAAGGGCCCGACGAAGCAAGGCAGAAGACGAACATTAAGGCAATTCAGTCCCAAAGGGCTTTACGAACTATCCATCATAGAGTCTTCCACTTGGTCCGTCAGATGCAATCAAAAGAGGAAAGCTTAGTGTCCAACTGTAAAAGGGTTGAACACTAAACATGCAGTATGTCTTAAAACAGTAGGGTCATAACCTCTTTTAATAAAACGTTTAATGATTTTAGTAAAAACAGCAGAAAAATTACCATGACCCAAAATCTTACGAAGTTTGTAAATCACATCGCCATAAAAACCAGGCTGGCTAATAGTGGGGCGGGAAATTGAGAAAATAGTGCAAATTGTGATACAAGCATGAAACTTTCAGGAAATCATCTTTAGACCATGTAGATTTCAAAAGTGAAGTGGGCCCAAAAATATCTCTGCTCATTCAAGATGGCCGCCATTTTCAAAATGGCCGCCATATAAATTTGAGTACATTCTAGCTCATTCATTCCAATTTTTTGTACAGACCTTAAACTCACACCATAAGCATGCATATAATTTCTCCTTTTCAAAAATTTAAATCTCACAAAATTTCTCTTTCATACTTCTTCCAAATCCAAGATGGCGTCCAATATGGCCGTTGATTTTGTGCAAAACTGTTATATCATTTTTATAGTATAATTTGTTGCACAAATTATGTTTATTATGATAAAAAAAGTGTTTAAACATATCAGAGATAATCAAATTATATGTTAATCTCAATAAAAGTAAACATTTTAAAAGTGTTTGTCTAAAAACGTCTTTAAAAAAGATCAAGAAAAAATTCCATTTTTTTTTTATATTTTTCAAATTTGATTTTCTAAAGTAATGTACAAAGTTAAAAAAGTTACTTTATATCTTAACTGTATTTGACATTCCATTAATATCATGTGTTAATTGTAAAGAATGTAAGAAAAGCATTAAATCTATAGGTTTTATATTTTGTGAAAGTGGGTGGGGTAATTTTATATGATAATTGTGAAAGAAAAATCAACAGAAAATCTACATAGCTAAGTTCATTCTATTTCTTTGCCTTTTTACTTTTCTATGAAGTCTTATGCAAATGTTCCAACCTAAAAAGTACTTTTTATTTGATGAAAGTATTTTTGTCTTCCTTCGGGCCATTTGGTGGGTGAGCAAGAAATGCACATACAAACATGTGTATACATTCAGTTATTAAATTTGGTTGCATGATAATTCTTGTTTCAATATATTTGATATCATATATTAATTGTTAATCGTAAAGCCATATAAGAAGACAATAAATCAACTAAACGTGCTTAAAATAGCAAACATGTACTTGAATGTAAGGTATAAAGGTAGTCCATAAACGCATATTTTTGACTCCTCCACAATTTAAATTATATTTATAATATAAACATGGCTTAAAAGCCAACAAAATGTATGTGATGTGAAACATATATATCAATGATATGGCCTGGCCTGCATGCAACTTTTTGAAAAGTTAAGATACAAACTATATAGCTAAGTGTACTAGTATTTCCTAAAGTAATCATATCTTATTTTTTTCTTTCAATAAGAGGGTAATGATGACCCTGGATCACTCACCTAAGATCATTGTTGGAAAAAAGGTAACAAGATCATTTTGGGAGTGTCAATTATGTCATAACACACATGATTTGTGTCATAATTGAATCCGGTTGCTTTTAAAGAAATATGCTCAATATCTGCTTTCAATTTTTTTTATCACACGAGAGAACTTTAATAACCATATCTATATACGAGTCCATATAAACTTAGTGACCTTTTGTGTTTGGTAAATTTGGACCATGTTGTCCATGATATATCATTATTATAACATAATTATGATGATACATGATTAATGTATATGCGTCGGATAGTGTAGTTTAAGAGAAAACAGATTTATTACAGTAGTCTTTGTAAATTAAGTGATACCATTGCAAAACCATTTTAGACTGCAGTAGCATCATGCAAATTTATGCATGTTATATCAGTCTACATCCCAAATATCTTATTTCAAGTCAATGAAGTTTAACACTAGATGTTTTTAATGTGTTTTCCTATACAAGTCTGTGAACCCAGGTGGCTCTATGAGCATGATTCATTAAATGTGTTAATAAAGACCTAAGGTAGTGCTACATGCCAGCTTAGTACATGTGCTCTATGCATTTTGATTTTTGAGAAGATTTTTTTTATTGCATGTACACTTCATGATACTTAATGATACAAAAGTGTTTTATGTAACTTTTAAAGAGGTCTTCTTTACTTGGCAAGGTTATATTTTGACTATCTAAGCTCTAGGCATTACAGTTTGTTTGTTTGTTGATTTTTTTTAATAACATCAACAACATAACAACTTCAATGCGATTCCCTACACAAGTCTTTAAAAACTGTGTTCCTCGTGAGGGCCTTTAAATCATGTTCCTGCAGTCTAAAATGGCTTTCCCTGTCACTTAGTTTACATTGACTTATATATTAAAATTCTTCTCCGAAACTATGTGCACAGAGAAGAGAAAACATGGTATATCATAACATTGTGATGCTATATAAAGATTATAAACTATTGACATAGGGTCAAAATCACTTAGTTTACATGGACTCTTATCGGAATATAGTTATATGAGTCTTCTTGTAGTTCTGAGAGCCTAGTTATTGGACATGATTCTTTAAATCATGACTGGTGAAAAAAAGATACTCCTTATATGATTGTAGCATTCTTCAGTATAAAAGAATTATAGACCTTTTCCAGCAGTGGGTCTTAGGCGCGTGATCTAGGGTCAACAATGCTCTCTTGTTTTATGGGAAAAATAAAGTAGGAATACATTTAGTTTATATTCCAAAGTATAAGCTATGTTTGTTATGTGGGACAAGCGGTTTTATTGATACCTATTTTAGCACACCTAGTCATTAGATAATATGATGTATCACTCGCCAAAATTTTTGTTTCTTTTGAAAATATCATGTCTACATAAGTTATTAGAAATGGACGGTACTTATTCAATTATACTTGGTTACAATGATGTGCAAGTAAATATAACTTTGAATCATTCTGTTACAAGCTTTTAGCAAGACTAAATTGTGCAGGAAATAATTGTATTCATAAATAGACAACATTTCACTAAGGTCCAGGCATGATTTTATCTAACATATGGTTCGTTGATGAATATTCAGTCTTCTTTCTGTACAATTATCAAGTTATATTATGACTATTGAAACAACTTATATCATGCAAACACATTTAATAACTGAATGTATACATATTATTGTATCTGCATTTATTGATATTTTAGTACACCCTCTAGACCTGAAGGAAAACAAAAATACATTAATACAATAAAATACATTTACAGTGAATATTTGCATAAGAATTCTTAAAAAACGTTATTTTGTACTACAATTGTCTGATAAATTTACCCCACCCACTTTTAATAAGTATAAAAACCTTCACATTTTTGTTTGTTTTTGTTACAATTATACAATAAAACATAGTGTTGATTGAATATCAAATACACTTTAAGAAACTATGTAACTTTTGGAATTTTGTACATAGACCTAGAAAACCATGTTAGAGAAAAATGAAAAAAATGGCACCTTTTCTTTGATTTTTTTAAAGATTTTTTTTGTACAAAAAACTAAAAACATGACTAACAATTTGGTTAACCTAAAATTTGATTTTTTTCTAATATATTTCACAATTTAATATGGAAATACTCATACCGTGTGCAAAAAATTATACTACAAAAGAGATATATCAGTTTTCATTAAAAATGGCAGCCATATTGGACGCCATCTTGGATTCTGAAGAAATATGCAAGAGAAATTGCTTAAAGATTTAAATTTTTGAAAAGGGGAAACTATATGCATGCTTTGGTGTAAGTTTCAGGTCTGTACAAAAAAAATTGGAATGAATGATCTATTATGTACATCAAATTTATATGGCGGCCATCTTGAAAATGGCGGCCATCTTGAATGAGCAGAGATATTTTTGGGCCCACTTCACTTTTGAAATCTACATGGTCTAAAGATAATTTCCTGAAAGTTTCATGCTTGTATCACAATTTGCACTATTTTGACAGCAGAGACCTTATTTCCCGCCCCACTATAATCCCTTGTCGCAGAAGAGTTTTTAAATCACTATTGAATTTAGAAATTAAATCAAAGTTACGATTGTAAAATTTAGTAAAATATTTCCGTAATTTATGATAGCGGTAGCCCTGTTTTAGAAGCTTGCTTGTAATAAAAATATTCCGCTCGTTGAAATCCTTGACGTTGCTACAACAATGTGGCTATACCACGTGACTTTTCGGGTACGGAACACACCGTTTGTTCACCCGATTCAGGTATGTTTTTTATTCATAACTTATTTATTACTCAACCGATTTTGATCAGATAAGGCGCAGAGTACCCGTAATTATATCAGCTTTCCACGGTATATCAAAATTCTAAAAACCCCTGAATGCTTTTTGAGAACATTCGAGTACTGTTTTCTTTTCATAGCCGGGGCCGAGGGGAACGGTACACACTCATTTGTCATAACAAGCGATTTCTAGCAAGTCATATGTTTTTTGACAATATTTCATAGAAAAATACTTGTTAAATCTGATATATTTACTATGTCTAATGTATCGAGTGAATGCAGTGATGTTTTAGCATATTTTCATAAAGTTATGTTGAAAAGATACGGTACACACACAATTTCTGTCTTTGAAATAATTCTAAAATAAAATATATGAAAATTTAATTCAAATTATAATGTGAGTGATTTTTTTTATAGTTATACATTTTATTAATTTAAACGAGAACCCTGGGACCTGTTTTGCAATGTATCATAATGCTTACTTTAAATGTTTATATGTATTTGTGCATTATATTTCAAGAAATCACGCCCTCCATGTAATTGTCCTATTTAAAAGGTATGTTAAACTCTTCGAACTTCACAGAATCAGGTAGTTGCGTTTAAAATGATTGCTCTTTAGAAAGAAAATGTTGTTATAATGCTGTGTTTATTGTTGTTTATTGTTGGTTTTTAATTCTTTTAGTTTTAGTGAAGTGTAAGATATGTCTTTAGAAAACCATATAATTCTAAATTAGGGTTTGTAACCCTTATTAATTTCGTTTAACACTGATGTGAATAATCATGGACCATAATATTCCATGTATATCTGTAAAGAATTACACAATATTTGAAATCTTTGACCAATCGGGAACTACTTTTTCTTCTCCCGAGAAGGCTTAAAAATTAATGCGCCCGTCATTTGACAATCTTAACGCAGTGATCTCCCCTTATTTTTTCAGCGTTAGAGTACTTATAAAGGTAAGTAACCACTTCGAGGAGTTCCGACTACTTTCTGATTTTGCAAATAAGCATATTAGAGTCTGAAATTTCGCTACCATTATTTGTTTGGTCTGACGACCCAAACAAATGAAAATGTAGCCGCCATTGCTTAAATTTTTAATGTTTAAAGGCACGAAGCTTTAAAAATAACTTTTGTGGCGATTGTTCTATTCAGCCTAGATTCTTTCATGATATTTAGTGGTTTGATACCTAAATTATTGGTAAGTTAAATTGTAAATAAATATGTTATCCTGTATTTAAATGTAGAGTTTGATCTATTATAGATAAGTAAGAAATACATAAATAATACCTGATTAGATTTAACAACTTATTCGTAGCAATTATTTGATATAACGAGCGTATTTTTATTATTTCTAAAATATCAGAACAATTCGTCCTTAAAATCATTCGAACTCAATACCATTCGTGCCAATATTCGACCCATTATCAATATCTCTTAGATGCTTGATATCTTCAACTTCAGTTAACGTTTATTAAGTATAACTACATTGTTGGGTATAAATAGAGCTCAAAGCTGCAGCTTGTCAGTCTCTGTCCAGCTGCCGAAGTGTCAACACCACAGAAATAATTAATTAATATTTAAGTTTAATTACTTGGGTTCTTGCACTATTTACGAAGTATTTCAATTGCATCAATTTAACATTGCGTTAGGTGTAATTGTTATTACTAAAGTATTGAAAACTCGATATCCAAGTGTTTTTTCTATATATATTAAATAGCCTAAAAAGTGTCACCCCAATTTTATATCAAGTTCAAGGACCACTGTTTCAAGGAAAACTGTTATAACATTAGTTAATTAAACTTGATTCGAAAGTTTGAACAATTTATTGTATAATCATTTGTAACCAATCAACTGGCAAAGAAGCCATAAGAAAAATTATATATAACAGCTAGCCCGTGCACGTTACACTTTTAATTCAGGTAATTAGGTCATTTTTGGTTTGGTTTCACTGCTCATAAAACTGATTATCATGTGGCGACTTTTGAGTTTTACATGTGCCCCTTTGGGTATAATTAATGAAACGAGCGGGCACCTGAGTAGAACGACCAACGTTCTGTACGGTAGTTAGAAAACTTTCTCACATAAAAAATCGAAACATCGAAGTCAATTGTGGTCTCGTACCTACTTCATGTAGTATATAAAACAGAACGCAGCCTCCAAAATCCATAGCATTTGATTGACAAAATGGGTATTATTAAAATATCATTTTATTTTTAACACAAACACGCAAGCACACATATCCATGAACTCATGTTTTTAAAGCATCTTGAAATGAAAGTCCAAGATAGGCATAATTTTACCAACATTCCTTACATGTTTATCCTTACATGTATATGTAACAAGGTTACCTTGTATAAACTAAGTTACGTTATATAACAGGCCTTGTTCCCATATGGGTTCTTCAAATTATCAAATTATTTATTTTGATTGCACTTAAAACTTCGGAATATATTTGTCCATATGTAGATAATTTGATAATTTAAATACATGCAGTTAGTTTGGGAACCTGGCAGATGATTCATACCAAATATCATGTGGCCGAAAAAACTTTAAACTTTCCATGACTTAAAAAATCCACTTGCATCAAAACCAGCGTTTTTTCTCCAAATTCGATTATTTAAACAACATTTTGCAAGGTACATATATTTCCAACTTACATCTAACTTCTTGTTTGTTTTTATATTCATACTACGTTTAGACAGTCATTTATATATTCGAACAAACAAATTAAATGAAAGAATAATCGCACATAACAGATGTTCATGGGAAGATAGAAGAAATAAAGTAAATTAAACGCAGACGTAAATACTAAAAAAGTTCTCATAAAAACTTACATCTTTTTATACCCTAAAAGCAATTATTACTGGTTTTTTTAATAATGGCGGCAAAATTGAAGGTTTTTAGCTGCTATGTAAGATTTAATTTGATTTGGCCAAATAAATTTTTGAATCCAGCTAAGACAGGTGAATCATATAAAATGATGGAAGCCAACCCTTCGTTAAAATTCGGACATATAAAAACACAATTATGTGCGGTCTATAGATACCGTCGTAAAGAGCGGAAATGCATATTAAACAAGGTGCACGTTGAGGCACTTCATGTGGAACTGGAACTGATATAAATATGAAATGTCAATGTCAAATCACGCATGCAAACTAACTAACTAATAAGCATACTTTTAATTAATTTATATGCTGTAAAAATCATTTTATATGGCTATGGCGGACAATTAAAAAAATATTTAAGAGTAGATGGATTTCGTAAGTATGAAGTCGATAAGAAAGTACAATGAATTTATGAATATTTTAAACGAACAAAAAAGTTTTACTCTTTCCTAATGACTATAGCACAAAGCCCTGACAATTGTTTCTTTGAACGGTTTTCAGCGTTATTCATTCTTGTTGATGAGTGGATGTCGATGTTAAAAAGAGGCGAACGGCTGATGACGTTACTCAATGTTTGAAGACATTTAAACTTAAAACACTATATCTTAAAAAGAAAATCATTTTTAAAAATATGGTGACGAAATGTTGACGTTTACGAATCCTATCTTAAAATGATTTATCATCATGAGAAAATGTAAGTATTTGTGACTGTTTAAAAAAATTCCGCTCATCAGAAAATCTGGTTATTTTCAGTCAAAATTCACGTAAAGTAAAGCTTGCATCCTTTGGATATAGGCTATGAATCCATAACATTGATTTTCTCGAACATAAATGGGATATGTTAAAATAAATGAATATTTACCGCCCGTCAATCTTTTTTTACACCGATATGTATATACTAGTGCGGTTATCGATGGTTGAACGGTTGTCTGCCCATTTGATTGTACGGTGTGCGGTGATGTGGTCACTGGACAATATCTTCTGCCGAAACACATGCTTCCCATTCGGACCGAATATTTTAGCTATCGTCATTTCTTTTCCGTAAACCCGGTGTTGTCACAGTTGAAAATCTGCAAATAAGCAAAACTAATTGTTAGGAAAGTAAAAAATCTTATTATTGTTTGTCTGATGTATTAAACTGTAAGGTTGGTCTGTTTTTCATTATTTTTCATACTTAAGACATAAAGTTGATGCGCATATCAATCCTTGGAAAGGCTTGTTTTTATGCCGTATTTCCCCAATATTCCTTCAGGAAATTCGAAGTTATCTCCAACGATTTTAACATTTGACATAGACATGCGATCTTAGTCCAAATTTTCCGAGATGAACAATTTATTAACAGAAGAAGGGATTCAATTTTATGACGATTGCCTTATTTGTTTTTACTGAATGCGTACCAGACATTTTAATGATGTCAATGATAAAACATCTACCCATGTATCTTGTTAAGGGAAATCTTTGATTGGCCACATAGAGCAGATAATGAACAAGAGATTTCTCCTCCTCATCAGTCAGTTCCATCCTTGGCCCGGATTTCATACCCTTGTATCTGCCCTTCAACTTGTCAGACAGAGTGGACTTTGGCACTTGAAATTCCTAAGCAGCTAATCTTAATTTCATTGTTTTTAGTTTAATAATAGTTGTAGACTTTTGTATTTGTTCTTCGTCATACTGCTTTATTGATGATATAGTTTTCAATACTGGCATTTTTTTGTTAAAAAAACGTTGATAAATTGTTACGGCTAAATAAAAATAAACTTATCCTATGTAAAATAACGCATTACGGGCCTCAATATTTGCGCTTGTGCAGAATATATCATTCCCCCACATGACACTGTCATGAAATAACATACTAAAAAGGCCATGCAAATTAACCTCTGATCCCCTTTCAAACTAGTTCCGCCCATTGTTTTCTCGTTTAGGGCAAACGCATTGTGTTTACTTGGGGACCATATGCCGTTTTTCATGGAATGGCACATCATAACCGCCATATGAACACATCTACGGGTGTTTCAAAGTTCCAAATTTTACCAGTTTGTGTTAAATGTTGAATACTGCTAAAGCCGTTGCTAGGGGGCGTGGACGGTAATTTGCACATTCCATTACCGTCTATGAACAGGTTCAATCAAACAGAGCCTGCAACATTTTTAATTTTGTCGTTTTGTGCGTTCTTTAGGGATTCTTTATTTCTCTCTCTTTTAACATAAATTTTAATCAATATTATTTACATGACAGCGGTTTTGTTGTCTTTTACCTGAAAACGGAAAGCATCTGTGCTTATTTGATACGAAGGTGAATGGTTTTCTGGTAAATATGAAGGTTCCCAGTAAGGTAGCTGACGCTGTGTTTACGAGTATTGTAGTTTAATTGTAAAAAGGGCCAACGTATGCGTTAATCAGCTTGTTTAAAGATAAAGACACTTTGATATAGGACCCATCACAACTGTTTGATAAAAACATATCTTTAAGCACAGATATCCTGACATACACATCTGTTTTGTAAGGCTAAAGTAGTATTGTGTTACATTTACCTAACTTGGTTGAAGAGAATAGGGCGCAAAAACTCCTCATGGCGTATACTTTTTATAGTGTCGATTTTTTCATCTCTCATAGGATAGTGATAAGCCTGCAACAACTAAGTCTGATATCTCTGAAATGGTGATCTAATATGTTATGCGCCCAGAATGTTTCTTTAAGCACAGCCTCTGATAGTAGTGTACAAACAGTTTTAGAGATCTCAATTAGATAAAATTACTTTCCGGTCAAAAACATTGATTATCTCCCCATGAGTGCGTATTTTATTTATGAACGCCTGAATCCCGTCCTAACGAAAACCGTAAACACCACTGAAATCGATATTATTACGATTTTAACAAGATCACTAACGCTATTTATAAAAGCTGTCGAATTTTGTATAACGTTATTCTATTTCACACTCTTCTGTATAAAAATTAAATAAATGATAAGAAAGGAAGGATCACTTCATTATTCAAGAATTATTTTGTCAAATTTTCAAAAATATAAACTCACGGGGGATTTCTTATGATAACTTGTCAGGAGTTCTTGTGATAACTGACACGAAGTTCGTCGGAAAACTTTTGTATATACAACATAAACACTCGTCAAAAATGGTAATTTTCATCTTTAAAAAGTGCGTTTTAGATGCTAAAGTAAACTTTAATGATTAAGAATGTTTTACTTCTGATATTGTATGTCAAAGGCAATTTTTATCGCCTCTTGCTTAAAATCTAAAATTAAATTTTGAGTAAAATTTCCAAATTATATGCCAATTCGCAAGTATTGACCTGTTTATTTCTGGTGTTCATCATAGCCATGTATAATTATCTAAATATAATGAAAAATTGCAAACGTAAAGCCCCGGCTAACAAATTTATACCCGATTTTTAAAATGTCCTGAAGTTATTGTCAAAACTCTGAAGATATCTTCCAGTCCAACATTATATCCTCCACATTTGTGTTCAAAAGGTGAGCGTTTTATATTTCATAATGAGTTATAACCTTATTAAATAATGAAAAACCGCTAAAACGTGCCGTGATTCAGCACAAGAAACACACTGGCAGTAATAACAGTTATCATGTGTATTGTGTTTACACTAGCGCTCGGTTTATCCACTCACACGGGGAAGAAACTGTAACACAAAACTACCAGATTGATGAAAAATGGTCTAAGAATTCGTAATGAGACATAATACATGATGTAAGGCAAGCTTTATCTTTAAAAGTTAATTTATCACCTTAAACTCACTTTTTAAAAATGTAAATTACCATATTTTACAAGTGTTTTAGTAGTATATACAAAAGTGTATCGATGAACTCCGTGACAGTTTTCACAAGAACTCCTGACAAGTCATAATAAGAACTCCATCCCTCGTGTAACAGTTCCTCCCCGTTACTCATTGGCGTCCGCGCCGAAGCGCGGCGCCTCTTTATGGTATGAGAAAGGGCGACAGCAACTTCTCGAGCCTTTTAGTCGGTCATAATAAAAGCCGATCATTCCGATCGGTATGAGGCTGCTTGATTATTAATTAAAAGTGAAATGTCGCGATATGTACAATGAATAGCGAACTGGAGAATTTCGCAATGCAAACATTTTCAAATGAAATAACCGTTTCCGTCAATAAATCGCGCACTTCGGGTTTTTTTTATTCATCATTTTGTAGTTCATAGTACGTTATTGTTGTACATGTATCCGAAAGCTATAAATAGAATGATGAGTTGATGACCTAAACATTCCGAAAATCTATTTTATAGAGGGATGTACTCCTATCGGAACATCCAGGTCTCTCCCGGTCTATTTTGACCGCCGGTCTATTTTGACCGGGATTTACTAGTGACCGGCGAATAGTATCACACGTTTATTGTCCGGTCTCTCCCGGATTTGGAGTAGATGTTTGATATCGTTACAGAACAGAACAAATATTTTCCAAAACGAATGTTTGTCACTTAGTTTGGTTACAATAATTAATAAACACAGATAAACTCTAAAATTTATTGATTATTATTGTACATAAACGTAATTCGAAAAAACAACAACAACAATAGCATGTTTCATTTTATCTTTATGAGATAAAAACAATAAATATGTACAATCATTGAGAAAAAAGGTACATTTTTATGGTATTAATATGACACTATCAACTTTGAAACATTTTATTTAATTTGTTATTCGTGTTTAGTAAAGATGCCGAGGAATTTTCAAAGTTACAAATTAGATTATATGAATTATTCCAATTTAAAAAATAATAAAGAAAAATACAAATGTACATGTACATTGTTTAAGAATAAGCAATATTATATCTTGAAAGATTAACCATAATTTACTGACTTTTTCCAGTTAAGTTTTGACTTATAATCATCGGTCAATATGACAATTGAATTCTTAAAATTTATTTTACAATTTAATAAAAAAAGGGTAGAAAACGTAAAGTCTCAGTATTGAAATAGCACATAAAACACAAAAAAGAAAAGAAAACAATATTCAAAAAATCTGTATTTTTTTTATTAAAATAGATATTATAATTATTGTATAATAAACAATTATGCTCAACATGATCAACATGGTAATATAACCAGTGTCATATTTTTACTAAGTGTGAACAGATACCTTAAGAGGGGTCTTCGCTAATAGCGATAACATAATGAGGGACAATTACACAAGTGTGCTGTTGATCATACGTTACACATATGGATTATAAATGATTGTTTAAATGTATATCCGTTGCTATTAATAATCACGATCATAAAGAAATTACAAGTAATATTCTAATCTCTAACATGCCAATCAAAGTTCATAATGGACAAAGTCTTTCGTCCGTTCATTGATAAGTGATATACAATTCTGGTAAAAACCAATTAACAATTGAAAAGTTGTCATCATAATTATGTCTACTAGTTCATCTTCACTTGCTGCATTTCTTGCTTGGACGCCCTTTGATGCTTTGCATCAATGCTTTTCTTGTATCAGTTTAAAATGAGGTCATTTTGGCGCCTTTATGAACTGAATTAATACTTAGGATGACGTTATTACGAGGCTTACAAAATTGGCGCCGTCTTTTCTCACATAAATTTTATCAACTGATAGATAAAAACTTGTGGTGTTAGTGTATGGGAGATATTATATAAGTATCATCTGAAAAGGAAACATAATAAAAACAGAAAATTACATAAAAATACGTTATTAATGTTTTCTTAAAAATGCTTTGTGAACTATCTTATCGGAGTAGAAAAAAATAACAGCTGCAAATACATGCAGTCCCTTACCAGTGTTTATTGGCAGTTAATTCAAGTAATATAATATATTTTGTTTCATCGTACTACTTTGTTTTCAGAAATTGTATTATAAGAGTTTACGTGACATTTAACTGCTTATAAAATAGTTCAGCTTAGTAGAACTTTTTATTTCGTTTGCTAAGATTAAATGACTGTAAATGAATGAATTTAGATAGAGAAGCTACTTTAATATTGCAAGTTTTGCTTCAAAAGTATGTCAATAACAAGATAAATCTTATCTTTCTTTGTTCAGATATGATCATGTTTAAACTGCGTCAAAATCCTTATTTGAAACATTTAAAAAGGTTTGTTTGAACGTTTAGAAATCTGAATAGGAATTGCAGAGCGGATTATAAAAAATCATACTGGATTAAATGTAAGTGTATAAGAAATGTTAGAGTAAAAATCTCGATGTTTTCGTCAGTAAAAGGTACATGTAAGAAGTCGGATAATCATGTAGGTAGGAAAGAAAGTAGGTTGATAAGCAACACCTAAATCATTATACATTTTAGGAAAATAAATTAAAGTACTAAACTATAATAACGAATAACCGTGTAAAGATTTTGTAAACTGGTTCTTCTGTTGTTTTTGTTTTATTTTTCTATAGTTTCCATTTTTTAATAATATCTTATCTTTGTTTTACTTTTAATTCTTTGTCTTTCAACGTTTTGTTTTCATTTTTATCACATTGTCAAAGCATAAGTAACACAACAGTATATCGAAAAAAGGACACATAATGATACTGCCGATTACCTTTGCCACTTTAATTGAAAACTGGACACACAGGTCAGTAATATGAAAAAAAAAACACAAAAAACCCAACAAGAACAGCAACACATTTTTATGATTATTAAATGTAAGATTTTATGTTTATCACACTGTGCAAATAATTATGAAAGACCATCTTCAAAAATATGTACTATGGTATCAGGTATATTTAACCCTTTCCCCCATGAGCATATTGTGAAAAATGGCCATTTTCACTGAAAAGCCTCCTCTTACAAGTTCAAACTGCTATGAAACTATGAAAAATGCTTCAATACTAATCAAACTTGGCACAAATGTTGACTGGACCATTGCCTTTGTAACGACATGCTCAGTCCTAAATTTCCTGTTACCATGGCATCGAGGGGACATCTCAAAATTGCCAAAAATCACTATTTTGCCTCCATTTTTTCCATCAAAATTTATTTCAAAGTGCTGCAACTTCTCAAGGGATTGAGATAGAGTCAAAGGCTTTTCAGCGTTCGTTACACGTTACCTTATGATCGACCTGGGGTCATTTTAAGCCTCTCACAAGTCCAAAATTTTCTTGGCGATGAGGGGGACTCTGCACCCCTTCAAACCCCCCAAACAGAAGGGGGCACATCCCCCTTCGGGCAACCCCCTGATGTATCTTTTGGATGGGGGGCGGCGCCGAAAAAATGATCACTTTTTTTAGCAACATTTCTCAAACGAAAACATATGTTTGGGGCCCAAATAGGACATTTTCCCACTATTTCAGGCCTAAAAAAGGGGGGGGGGTCGAAAGTGCGTTGTTTCGCGTATATATGAGGTAAAGGGTTAACAAAAAATGATGAAAAACTTTGGAATCACCCAAAATCTAGTTTTTCCATGTTAACGTGTGGTCTTTTACCTAATTTTGGTGAAAATTTTTTGTTTTGTAACATTTATAATTTTTTTAGTTAAGTAATTTTTAACTTGACGGAAATCATCTGTTGCGTGTAGTTAGTTTTCGGAAGGAACTGTAATTTGCTAACTTGCATATTGATAGATAAAAATGTTTACATGTAAATGGTCTAATGCAGAAAAATGGGAGAGCAGGCCTTGAACCTTGGACGAGGTACACGTTCCTCGTTACGCTTTGAAATGTGTCCATGTACACTCGTGTGAAATGTCTGATTCATGGAAAAGTTGGCAGTTACTGCACGACGCTAAATAACTGAAAGATTATCATCAAGCGGTGCTATATCAAATAATTTTAATTTAAAAAACTATTTCATTTACTCAGTATTGTTTAAAAGGATGTATAGAAAGAAAGAAAAATAATAATAAAGCATACCGCATCAAGTTAACAAATAATTGCACACAAGGCGATTATTCTAAATTTGTAACACAAAGAAATCTGAATTAAATAGTACAAAATATTTATGTATGATGCGATTTAAAATAAAAAATGTTATATAACCTTTGTTTTCGAACGGAATAGCCTACGTGAATACGTAAACAAAGGAGTGGTTTTATTATATGTCATCATCAGTGATTAGTTTCCATTTTATTGTGTATCTGCATATTGTTTCATCTCAGTTCATTCCCGAAATAAATTCATGAGCAATCTTGCATTCGTTTTTATACCAGCTTTTCGAATTTTTCTTACTGAAGCGACCACTTTATATTTTAATATCTAACTGACAAGCGAGTAGAAACACATGGGTAAATTATTTGTACTATATATGATTCATACAAATTTATTAAAATAATTTAGCATTTTTTAAAAAACTTAACGGCATACAAAAACTACAGTCATCGTTCGTCCAGACTTTATCACGCATAAATGATACAGATCAAATTGTAGGAGGTAAAGTTACAGTGGATAAAATTTACGAATTAATTTACGATTTATCTTATGTCTGGATTTTGTTTTATTTTATCAACCGACTTAATATTATAAGAGATGATTTTTTTCCTGAACAGCAACACTGAATAGCGTGGTACACGTTTAATTTTACGATTATCATTTTAGGAACTCCTTTAAATCAACATTGGCAGTACTTCACTCCAGTGTTGTTTTATTTGTCCGGTCCTTCGGGATCATTGATGCAAACACTATTGAGTGTTGAGAATCAAGTACCGCTCAAGCCTATGAGAGATGTTGCACTTATTCATTATCCCTCATGTACTGACTCAATCAAACCGTGTCTGCAATTTTCATGTAATTGTGTTGTGATTGTTGCTTCCTAGGGATTAAGATTTCAATAATATATAATGACGTTTTTCAGACTG
>NW_026856689.1:0-39752 GCF_026571515.1 Ruditapes philippinarum
CTTATCTTATCATGTTAAGTATGCATGATTAATTCTATGATTCAAGCAATATACTAACTCCGGAATAATAATCAAAGCACTGCAAGTACTGAGGTATACATTGCTTGACATTAAGACCATGTGATTTTAATCAACTGAACTCAATAGAAGTCATCTTCTGGTTACAGTCAATTTCGAACACAAATATAGGCTTATTTCTTCTCAAGTTATTAATAGGACAAGAAAGAGGTGTTGTTCCTACAAACTAGTGCTGTGTTTTTCCAGGCAAGACTACATGGTTTGCGAAACTGAAGAGCAATACAGAAATCAGTTTGCAAAGACCGGTTTATTATCTGCAGTATGCAATGCTGAAAGAGTAAAATAGAGTCTTCAGTGTTTTTATCTATTACTTTAAAAACAAGACCAACATGCAGGTTTGTAGTCTACAAAAATGTGGTATTGAATCATTCAGCAAGACTTAAAAGTTAGGTGAACATTTTTGTTTACATGCAAAACGCATTCACTGGAAAAAATGCACTCCATAGTGCAATTATTGATTCAAAATAAAAGCATTTGTACTTGACAAAATTTAGGCATCAAAGCCCTAAGCTCTAGCCTGGTACATTCTTAAATTTTTACTACAAGAACATTATGAAAATTAATGACCCCCCCCCCCCACAAGGCAAATTTTATCCCAGGGCTAAAATTAAAACAATCTTGGTAGAGGTTGACTACACAATGTTTCATGCCAAATATCTTACCTCTAGTCCTTGTCAATTCAGAGGAGAATACTGTAAGTTTTTTTCTTAATACATGTATATTACATTTAAGGAAATCCTAAGACCCATGGTGCCTGGTAAAGCTTGTACTTCAGACAATTTTTTTTTTTAAGTTTTTTACTACATACATACCATATAATGAAAACCTTAAAAGACTCCTTAGCAGAGGCATATGACCCCAGGGCTATAATTTGAACAATAGTGATAGAGGTTTTTACTACACAGGTAAAGGTTTCATGCCAAATATCAAACATCTAACCTTTGTCATCCAGAGGAGAATATTTTTTAAGTTTTTTTTCTATACATGTTTATACATTTAAGGAAAACCCATGACACCCTGGTGCTATTTCACTAGGGGCAACATTTGAACAACTTTGGTAAAGGACGTACTGATGATATTATTTACCAAGTATCTAAGCTCTAAGCCTTAAACCTTCTGATAAAAAGATTTTTAAAAAAGTTTTTGCTATATACATATAAGGAAAACCTTAATATATGACCCCAGGGGTGAGGCTAACTTTGACCCTTGGTCTGTAACGTGAATAATCTTGGTAGAGGTTAACTACCAAATGTTTCATGACAAATATCTAACCTCTACTAAGTCTTTGTCAATTCAGAGGAGAAGATTTTAAGTTTTAACTACAGTCATATCAGGAAAATCTATGAACCCTAGTGCAGGGCTAATTTGACCCCCAGGGTATAATGTGAAAATCTTGTGAATGTCTACCAGACAATATTGCCTTTTGCAAAATATCTATGCTCTAGGCCTCATTTAAGTCTTTGAACAACTTTTGAAGCCCTTTACTCATGGAACAACCCTGTCAAGTTTGGTTGAAATTTGACAAGTTGTTTTCAAAAGATGTTACTATATAATGTATAAAACACACACATATGCACGCATGCATGCACACACACACAAAAGAGGGGAATCGCTATATGCCAACACAGCTTTAACGATCTATCTTTAACGAACTGCATGTTTGTGGGGAAGGATTGCTATTTTGTTTACAGTCTGTAGAAATACACATAGACAGTATAAGTCAAAATATATCCTTTATTGACAGTCCAAGAAATTATGACTGTCTAACCTTAAACTGTCTCTTTTATAGGTATGTTTTGGAATTGTTTGAAAAGTAGAATTAATTTATTAATGGGTTTTCACTTTGAAGTTATAAATGTCAAAAACTAAGAAGGAAACAAAGTTGTGATAATTTACTCAACTATTATTCTGCATTTGTTTGTATTTACTCTATAAACAAGAGCGATCAGTAATCACATGTGTCGCCTCATGATGGCCAATTTCATGTTGGGACAAATTTTGTGACAGACAGACGGACAGTGCACAACTAGACTTGGTACTGATCATTCCTGTAAAGTTTGGATAAAATTGCAGTAGTTTATGAGGAGTAGTCCGGACAAGCTTTTGCTTATCTGGCAACACAAAGAAAAAAACATCTTTTTATCAAAGGGCCATAACTCTGCCAAAAATCATTCAACCGGAAAACCCGTGCAATATGCGCAAGGACTTGAGCTACAGATCAATCCTGTAAAGTTTCATTGAAATTGCATTAGTGGTATAAGAGAAGTAGTCCGGACAAACTTTAAAATTAAAAATTATTAAAGGGCCATAACTCTGACAAAAATCATTGAACCGGAAAAAGCTGACAAGATGCACAACTAGACTTGGTACTGATCATTCCTGTAAAGTTTGGATGAAATTGCACCAGTAGTTTATGATCAGTAGTCCAGACAAGCTTTTGTGTATTTGGCAACACACAGAAAAAAACACCTTTTTGTCAAAGGGCCATAACTCGGCCAAAAAACATTCAACCGGAAAACCCGTGCAATATGCGCAAGGACTTGAGCTACAGATCAATCCTGTAAAGTTTCTTTGAAATTGCATTAGTGGTATAAGAGAAGTAGTCCGGACAAACTTTAAAATTAAAAATTATTAAAGGGCAATAACTCTGACAAAAATCATTGAACCGGAAAATGCTGAAAATATGCACAACTAGACTTGGTACTGATCATTCCCGTAAAGTTTGGATGAAATTGCACCAGTAGTTTACGAGCAGTAGTCCAGACAAGCTTTTGTGTATTTGGCAACACACAGAAAAAAACACCTTTTTGTCAAAGGGCCATAACTCGGCCAAAAATCATTCAACCGGAAAACCCGTGCAATATGCGCAAGGACTTGAGCTACAGATCAATCCTGTAAAGTTTCATTGAAATTGCATTAGTGGTATAAGAGAAGTAGTCCGGACAAACTTTAAAATTAAAAATTATTACAGGGCCATAACTCTGACAAAAATCATTGAACCGGAAAATGCTGACAATATGCACAACTAGACTTGGTACTGATCATTCCTGTAAAGTTTGGATGAAATTGCACCAGTAGTTTATGAGCAGTAGTCCGGACAAGTTTTGTGACGGACGGACGGACAGACGGACGGACAGACAGACGGACAGACAGACGACGGAGAAGTGATCCCTATATGTCGCCACTACTCCGTAGAGGCGACACAAAAACAGTCCATCTGTTAAACAAAGAAAAGTGTTAAAAAGACCTAAAGTGCTTCCTAGGCTTAAGCAAAATGTGTTGATTTAACAATATCTTAAGTATGTTTGACATGTTAAGAATGATGGTTTCTATCCCAAAGTTTGAAGAAGTTATTACTGTAAAAAAAACATGTTATTTTAAGGTTTAAATTTGAAAATACAAACAAGTAAAATATAGATACAAAAAGGTACAATAATATGCATTATGTAATATAAAAATATAACTCATATTTGGGGTTCCTTATACAGCATCTACATGCATCAGACCAGCAGTCCAACACATTTTCAAAAAATAAAATGACAATTACATTGTTGATGTGTTGAAAGCCTTGTGAAATTTAATAAAAGCTTTATAATATCTAGAATAAACTTTCATTTTTTTCATTCCAAACTGTAAACAAACTAGAACTGCCACTATCTTGGCGTGAATACCCCCGCATACCACTTTGTCAGAATCAACAGTGGCCATTTAGAGCGCAAGGACAACCTCCCTGCCAAATCTGAGGTTCCTAAGCCAGTGCATTGCTAAGTTATGTATTCTACATGCTTCAAATGTGAAAATGTCAAAATCAATACATTGCAGACAGGACATTCTTTAGCAATTGAGAAGAAAAGTCATCTACTAATCATGACTAACCTCCATTCCAAATATGAAAGACTGTGGGTCATAGGAATCTTAAGTTATTGGGCGGACAAGCTTTTTGAAGTCAAGGCCCCTGTGACCTTGACCTTTGACCTGGTGACCACAAAATCAATAGGGGTCATCTACTAATCATGACTAACCTCCATTCCAAATATGAAGACTGTGGGTCATAGGAATCTTAAGTTATAGGGCGGACAAGCTTTTTGAAGTAAAGGCCCCTGTGACCTTGACCTTTGACCTGGTGACCTCAAAGTCAATAGGGGTCATCTACTAATCACGACTAACCTCAATGCCAAATATGAAGACTGTGGGTCAAAGGAATCTTAAGTTATAGGGCGGACAAGCTTTTTGAAGTCAAGACCCCTGTGACCTTGACCTTTGACCTGGTGACCTCAAAGTCAATAGGGGTCATCTACTAATCATGACTAACCTCCATGCCAAATATGACGACTGTGGGTCAAAGGAATCTTAAGTTATTGGCGGACAAGCTTTTTGAAGTCAAGGCCCCTGTGACCTTGACCTTTGACCTGGTGACCTCAAAATCAATAGGGGTCATCTACTAATCATGACTAACCTCCATGCCAAATATGACGACTGTGGGTCAAAGGAATCTTAAGTTATTGGGCGGACAAGCTTTTTGAAATCAAGGCCCCTGTGACCTTGACCTTTGACCTAGTGACCTCAAAATCAATAGGGGTCATCTACTAATCATGACTAACCTCCATGCCAAATATGACGACTGTAGGTCAAAGGAATCTAAGTTATTGGGCGGACAAAGCTTTTTGAAGTCAAGGCCCTGTGACCTTGACCTTTGACCTAGTGACCTCAAAATCAATAGGAGTCATCTACTAATCATGACTAACCTCATTGCCAAATATGACTACTGTAGGTCAAAGGAATCTTAAGTTTTGGGCGGACAAGCTTTTTGAAGTCAAGGCCCCTGTGACCTTGACCTTTGATCTAGTGACCTTAAAATCAATAGGGGTCATCTACTAATCATGACTAACCTCCATGCCAAATATGACAACTGTAGGTCAAAGGAATCTTAAGTTATTGGGCGGACAAAGCTTTTTGAAGTCAAGGCCCCTGTGATCTTGACCTTTGACCTAGTGACCTCAAAATCAATAGGGGTCATCTACTTATCATGACTAACCTCCATGCCAAATATGACGACTGTAGGTCAAAGGAATCTTAAGTTATTGGGCGGACAAGCTTTTTGAAGTCAAGGCCCCTGTGACCTTGACCTTTGACCTAGTGACCTCAAAATCAATAGGGGTCATCTACTAATCATGACTAACCTCCATGCCAAATATGACGACTGTGGGTCAAAGGAATCTTAAGTTATTGGGCGGACAAGCTTTTTGAAGTCAAGGCCCCTGTGACCTTGACCTTTGACCTAGTGACCTCAAAATCAATAGGGGTCATCTACTAATCATGACTAACCTCCATGCCAAATATGAAGACTAAGGGTCAAAGGAATCTTAAGTTATTGGGCGGACAAGAAAAAACCGACGGACGGCCGGACGGCCGGACGGACGGACAGCCGGACGGACGGACGGACGGACAAGCTGATTCCAGTATACCCCCCTTACAACTTTGTTGTGCGGGGGTATAACAATATGAGGTATGGTACATGTTATGGTCAACCAAGTGGATCTCATTGGAGCTAGGTGGAGAGGAGTGTGGGAATCCAAAGATTAGTAAATCATGTTTGCTAACTGAGTGCATCAGAAAGTATTTAAGCACTAAGTTGAAATTTATATGGCATAATGCACTTTATGTGTGTTAATATGCTATATATCAAAATTAAATACTCAGTATCTTTTTTTTATGTTAACTACATGTATACATGTTGTATAAACTTAAAGAATTAATAAATTTCTTTTATATATTCTATGAAATCAGTTTATAGTATCTTTTTTTGGTTTGATTTTTATCACAGTCTGTGCTTTTTGTGATACCATACTATTGTTTCCGGCACCTTTACTCCAAGTAAGCAAATGAAGTAATTGAAGACCAGGACCTTGAGTGTAGTAACTTCCTTTCTGAGTGGGGGATCTGAACATCACCGTCTGTCCTGTCCACCATGTGTGGATATCGTATTTGTCTTGGTACAGACCACCCTGTCTCATGGTCTGCAAAGTCCTGCATGTATGGCCAGCTGGGACTGTTTAATGTCACCGAGGAGAACTCATATAGATTTTTGACAATCAATAAATATTTTTACAATCCAATAGGAAAAAAAAATGATTCATGTAGTATCTTTTTAGCTAAATCCTTTCAAGCTATCATCATCGTGTACAATAAAACTTACTGGTAAGTAGTTAATTAAGGGCTTCTCCCTCTAATACAAAAAAGGTCAAATTAAGAAGTAGTACTGTTACAATGCCTTATCAAAAATAAAGTCACATAATTTATATAGACAATAACCAAATATTTAACAATATTGATTTAATACAAATAAATCATTAATATATGCAGTCCAGCCAATAATGAGCTGAAAATATTTATCAATTTCAAAGAGTGGGAAAATGAAATGCAGCCTGACTAAAACTCAAACCAGAGACACTCAGAATACCATACCTCAGCACTACCAAAAACCCAGAACCCTTGGAATACCATACAGCAGCTCTAACAGCTTAAATATTTTCAGTCTCATAGTTCTATGCATTGACATAATCCACAGCAATATTAAAAATTTTTCCTTTTTCATTGGCACACTTAAGTAACAAAGTGAATTGACTTATGATTCAGTTATGTAACCATCATAAACATATACTAGTATTGGACCCTAAAAGTAACAGGGTGAAAATATCACAGGGTGAGAAAAATGTGCAGTTTGACCGGAATCAAACCTGAATCAGAATATTATACATGTATGTGGGCTGTACTGACTCATTCAGCTGAGCTATCTAGCTGGCAATGTCAATAATCTATTACACATGGGCATAGAAGTTAAAGAAACATTCATTGATAATGACCCATTATTTAAAGTAAATCATATCAGAAACGTCCCTTGAAAATGATATCATTTCATTTTTGACCCACAGTTATTACCACTACCTCCTAATGGGCCTAATTAAACTGAGCCTGCAGAATTTTATAATTTTGTTGTCTGTCAGACATGGCAATTTCTTATGGGTTTCATCTTTATCTCCATTTGAAGGGATGTAACTCATGTTTACTAAATAGTTTGTTCTTATCTGTCTATCTTAGCCATTACAGACTATTCTAGCTGTATATAAACATAAAAAATCTTTTATACTAACAAACAGAACATAATAAGATGAAAAATTTACCAGTTGGAGAAATTCATCAAATGGATGGAGGTCCAGGAATGATGAATATGGATAGAAATATTTTTTTTGACTGGCTTTATGTACCTTCTAGTCATTGTGGCAAGGAATTTTATAATTATTCAGTTAAACCTGGTTTTTCAATTAAGATTTCATCATAAAAAGATCTTCATGCAGGACTCTAAATAAATTCATATTTGTGGTATCAGGGGAATTTAAATTACTATTTGTGCTAAATCTGATCATAAACATCAATCAAAATATTTAGAATGTACCTGTGTTGAGTGTCATATTTCACTCTTCACTTTGGTTATCCCAGGTCAACCCTTTTTTTTACTAATGGCTTTAATTTAACTGCCCATGCAATCATATAAGCTCATATATGGCTAATGATTTTACCTTATATATATCAATAGTCTAAGGAGTTATGGAAAACAAGCAATTATCATAGTATTGCAAGCAATCCATAAGTCCCCTACCGGTAAGAGCCCAAGCAACATTCTGAAGGGCCATTGGCCATTCACTTATGTTCCTATTTTAAGTAAATTTGTTGAAAAAGTTCTTTAAAAGTGATCACAGGAAACAGTTTTTATGTACAGACAGACAGACAGACTGAAGGACACTCTAAAGTTATTTTTTAAACATCCCTGTTATCAAAATATAACATTTTTAAAATCCTATCATGATTGAAGAAGTTTGAGTAAAAATTACCAATTTCTCAAAAAAAAAGTCTAAGTTCAAAAGGGGCATAATTCTGGAAATAGTCTTGCTAGAGTATTGAACACTCACAAATGTTGAGTGATAATAAGAAACATTTATATGAAGTTTGAAGTAGATACATTCAGAAAAAGAAGTTATTAATAAAAAAAACAACAATGTTTTTTTTTCATGAAAATTTTAAGTTCAAGGGAGGTAATTCTGATAAATTTTGTGTTAGAGTGGTAAACCTTGTCACATATGATGTGGTTGATGACAAGCAAGTTATATTTAAAGTTTGAAGAAAATACCTTAAAAAATAAAGAACTTATAGTGAAAAAACTTAAAAACTAGAATCAGAAATCTTGAAATTCAGTCTATTTGTTGCCATAGCAACCAGAATTTTCAACATAGGAAGATAAGAAAAAAATTTGCATAATTTACATACTGCCATCTACCCATATCATGTCAAGTTTCATAAACATATTTTCAGTACTTTTTGTGTTATCACTGGATCCAGGTTATGTGTAAAATTTGCCATATTTTCAGTCTATTTGTTGCCATAGCAACCAGAATTTTCAACATAGGAAGAAAAGAAAAAGACGTGCATAATCTCCATACTGCCATCTATCCATATATCAAGTTTCATAAAAATATTTTCAGTACTTTTTGCGTTATCGCGGGATCCAGGTTATGTGTAAAATTTGTCATATTTTCAGTCAATTTGTTGCCATAGCAACCAGAATTTTCAACATAGGAAGAAAAGAAAAAAACGTGCATAATCTCCATACTGCCATCTATCCATATATCAAGTTTCATTAAAATATTTTCAGTACTTTTTGCGTTATCGCGGGATCCAGTTTTGTGGACTGACGGACAGGCAGACAGACAGACAGACGGACAGACGGACGGAGGGTAAACCTAAAGTCCCCTCCGGTAAACTGGTAGGGGACTAAAAAAATTTTAAGTTCAAGGGAGGTAATTCTGATAAATTTTGTGTTAGAGTTGTAAACCTTGTCACATATGATGTGGTTGATGACAAGCAACTTATATTTAAAGTTTGAAGAAAATACCTTAAAAAATAAAGAACTTATAGTGAAAAAACTTAAAAACTAGAATCAGAAATCTTGAAATTCAGTCTATTTGTTGCCATAGCAACCAGAATTTTCAAAATAGGAAGATAAGAAAAAGATGTGCATAATTTACATACTGCCATCTACCCATATGCAGTGATTTTTTTACCTCTGCATCCTGAGTCCAGGACTCATTGAATTTGCTGTGGATGCAAAGTTTCAAAAAATGTGCATCTTTTGGATGCATACTTTTTCTGAGTTGGGAGTCCTGTCTTACAGGAATTTGGTAATAACTTTTGATTAATCTAAAACTAATGGAAATAAACTTATTTAAACTATTTGACAGTTTTGAATAGTTTCAGTATCAGAAGCATTGTAATTAATGTAGAAATCAAATTCATTTTTTCTTCATTCCATTGTTAATATACCTTTCATATCACTAAAGCAATATTAAGCCTTGTAACTTGGATTTTTCTGCTAAATTTTGAGACTCATAGAATTATAACCCAGCGAGTCCTAGGACCCACACTGATGAGTTTGTAAAAAAATCACTGCATATGTCAAGTTTCATAAACATATTTTCAGTACTTTTTGTGTTATCACTGGATCCAGGTTATGTGTAAAATTTGCCATATTTTCAGTCTATTTGTTGCCATAGCAACCAGAATTTTCAACATAGGAAGAAAAGAAAAAGACTTGCATAATCTCCATACTGCCATCTATCCATATATCAAGTTTCATAAAAATATTTTCAGTACTTTTTGCGTTATCGCGGGATCCAGGTTATGTGTAAAATTTGTCATATTTTCAGTCAATTTGTTGCCATAGCAACCAGAATTTTCAACATAGGAAGAAAAGAAAAAAACGTGCATAATCTCCATACTGCCATCTATCCATATATCAAGTTTCATTAAAATATTTTCAGTACTTTTTGCGTTATCGCGGGATCCAGTTTTGTGGACGGACGGACTGACGGACGGACGGACAGACGGACGGAGGGTAAACCTAAAGTCCCCTCCGGTAAACCGGTAAGGGACTAAAAATGTTAAGGGTGGCTCAGCCTGACTGAGTGATTTGATTGTAAATAACATATTTCAAAATATATTTCTGGACTCAACATTCTTTCAAAACTCTGTAAGAAAACTGTCAAATGATGAATATTCATCTGGATTTGTTACCCAAAATCTGTGTGATTCTAGCACTTCATTTTTTTCTAGGATTGCAATAGCTTTCTATTTTGTCAAATAATTTTTTCACTTTCAGTTTATGTTCTGCATTTGCCCGTGTAAATTGATAACTTTGGGTCCAGCACAGTGTAATAGGATATTTACTTGTATCTTTTCATCTTTCTCAGCATTTCCACAGTCAACACTGGCAAAGTAAATTTCCATTGGCGCTTCCATTTGATAAAGTTATGTGATATGTTACCATTTTCAACATCTAAATGTCCAGGGGGTCTAAACATATCTGCCATGATTGTCAGTTTGAATAATACTGATTACGAAGGCTAAATTCGAATAATATTGAGTACAAATCCTTAGTTCGAATAATATTGAGTACGAATCTTCCCCTTCCCGAAAATGGCTTTTGGACGATATATTTCACTAAAGCGGCAGAAATACTTTACACTGCAGGTGTGAAACAAATAATTGCATACTCTTCCGATGCCACCACGTTGATAGGGTTCTATTATTTGCAATTATATGACAATACGTTTTCAGAACGTAAACTTTAATCCATTCATACAGACGCTTACAATGTTACATAACACTAAATAAAACATATATATCTGTATATGCTCGTTTTCTAAAACATTTTGAAATAGAAAAAGTATGCAAGTCTATATTTAAAAGTAAATAAGGTTTACTTGTTTGATTTAATATTAATTTTGGATGTTGGACATATTTTTATACAGAGTCTGTCGTAATTCATTCATTCTTGCACGCGCATGCGTGAATACGAAGTTTGAAGCGTAGGTTTACACAATGCTTTTATGAATACAATAGAAATTTTCATATTTTTGGCTTTCATGTTTAGAAAATGTTTATTTGAACTGAAAGTGCATAGTTTTGAACTTTCAAAGCTTATTGACCACTATGCAAACAGTATATTAATAAAAAGTGATCTTAATGTGACAATCCTGCAAAATGAGGATCTACTTTTATCGAGGTTTCATCCAAAGGTGGATGTTGTTCAGCAAAACAGGTTAGGTGTACTAAATCTGAAATACAGCTATAACTCTGTATACATTGCAAGCAATGTATACAAAAATAGTTTGGGTTTTTCCAAGCTTATCCAGGTAAACAAACAAACATTTACAATTAAAGCTTCAAAAAATTAGTGAAACAGGTTCAACGGTAGTGCTCTGTGAAGTTATAAGGGTAAGAGTTTGTTTATACCTGGGAATAAGTTTGGAAAAGCCAACATTTGTTAAATTCTGGACAACATTTATTTCTCAACTTCATAATGAAAAGAAATGATTTAAAATTCCAAATTTAAAAGATGTCTAAATTTAGTAACAAAGAAAGTGAAATAAATATACACATCTTTGTCCACAATTCTAACATGTCCTAAACTTGATAAAGTAAAGATAATAAACTTACACATCCTTATCCCAGTCCGTAGAGAAGACTGGCTCTGTTTGTGTTACATCTGTATTACTCTCGGATAATAACGTATCTGCGAGGATAACAAAAATAACTTTCAATACAACACTTTATGAGAAAATGTCACAATTGTCTTACAAATTTTAAATGATTAAGAAACAATTTAGATCTTTTTTTTTCTTTTTGGTTGTTTTTTTTTTCAATCTCTTTAAGTCTTAGTTACTTTGACCTTATCACTCTCAAACCCAGCAGTGTCCTATCACAATATCTACACACTAAACGCTGGCCAATATATGAATTGGCTATATGAAAAAGCAAGTTTAACGTAAGAAGTTAAGAACTGTTAGACAACTGTTGACTTTATGCTGGCATTTTTTAAAATAAAATTTCAAGGAACATAATTTTAAAAGAGTCAACCTGAGACATCTTAAGTTTTTTATGACCAAACCTTTTGTGGATGCAAAAATACTCAATTCTAAACTAGAACTATCGCTGAATGCGATTCATACCCCCACCAATGTCCTTGACAGAAGACAACTTGGAAAGGTGGTTAAGGGAATAACTTAAGTGGCACAAATACATAAAAAGAAATTATCTCTGGTGAAAAAAAGACTAATTGTACAGGTAATAGTAAAAATATCTATTATCAAATCATGTTCGAAACAGTTACAAATAACCTTTCATTTTCCCAATATACTAAACTTTTATAAGTCAATTTTGACCTTCAAGTGTGGCCTTGACCTTCAGCTGGCACAAGGGTATGATGGGTTCTGCACATCGCCCAATTGGAGAGAAACATTTGAGTAAAGTTTGAAGAAAATCCTTCCATTAGTATAGAATTTATAGAGCGGACACAACATACTGTCTAGTATTGATTGTATGTAAATTTAAAGACTTAAAAAGGGGGATAACTTTGTCAAAATGCAATACAGAGTTATGAAACTTGACCTGCATATCGTAATTGTGACACCTCATATATCTTTTAAGTTTCAAGCAAATACCTATGCTAGTTTCCGAAATAATTTCAAGAACATGTTTTAATCTAAGAACATTTTCTAAGTCAATTTTTGACCTTCAAGTCTGACCTTGACCTTTAGCCTGCACAAAGGTGACATGGATTCTGCACATAACCTTGTTTAGGTGAACATTTGAAAAAAGTTTGAAGAAAATTCTTCCATTAGTAAAGGATTTATAGAGCGGACACAACATATTGTCTAATATGTGATTGTATGTAAATTTGAAGAATAAAAAGGGGCATAACTTTGTTAAAATGCAATACAGAGTTATGAAACTTGACCAATTGTGACACTTCATTTATATTTTAAGTTTCAAGCAAATACCTTTTCTAGATTCAGAAATATTCAGATATATGTTAAAATTAAAGAACATTTTCTAAGTCAATTTTTTACCTTCAAGTGTGACCTTGACCTTAAGCCGGCAAAAGAGTGACATAGGTTCTGCACATAACCTTGTTGAGGTGAACATTTGAGCCAAGTTTGAAGAAAATCTTTCAATAAGTGTAGGACTTACAGAGCAGACACGACATACTGTGTAATATTTGATTGTTTGATATTTGACCTTCAATTGTGACCTTGACCTTGAGCTGACACATGGGCAACATGGGTTCTGCACATCCCATTGTTGAAATGAACATTTGAGCCAAGTTTGAAGAAAATCTTTCAATTAGTGTAGGACTTACAGAGCGGACACGACATATTGTGTAATATTTGATTGTTTGATATTTGACCTTCAATTGTGACCTTGACCTTAAAATGACACATGGGCAACATGAGTTCTGCACATTCCCTTGTTGAGGTGAACATTTTAGCCAAGTTTGAAGAAAATCTTTCAATTATTGTAGGATCTACAGAGCGGACACAACATACTGTCTAATATATGATTGTGTTTGATATTTGACCTTCAATTGTGACCTTGACCTTGAGCTGACACATGGGCAACATGGGTTCTGCACATCCCCTTGCTGAAGTGAACATTTGAGCCAAGTTTGAAGAAAATCCTTCAAGTGGTATAGGAGTTATAGAGCGGACACGAAAATGGAGACGGACGGACGGACCGACCGACCGACCGACGCGACAAAGCGAATCCATTATAGCCCCCCCCCACATTTTGTGGTGGGGGTATAATTATAACAAAATCAACAACATCAAAGAAGTAAACTATTACCAACTATATTGAAACTCATGTCAAGATCTTAAAGAAATATGTTTCAGAATTGGAGCAAAATTAAGTTTTCTAAGTAAAATACAAACAAAGAAAATTATTTCAGACAGAAAGCAAAACTACACTTAACAAGTAAAATATGAACAAAACAAACTGGTATAAAAGTAAAGTCAGATGTCAGTTACCTGGAAATTGGAATGAGTGTATATTGTGTACATGAGGTGAGGGATATGGTGAAGGTGAGGTGTACGTTCCCGACGACATGCCGTGTGGGATCGGTGAGGAATGTGTTGATGAGTTGGATGACGAAGCGGAGCTCGAGTCCGGCACTGGAAATGCTGGCAACACATGCTTTCCGTGATGTGGTAACTCGGGCGTTCTTCTCGGATTTGAGGCACCTTTAAAACAGAAATATACACATGTGTAATTAACCTTCAAGTATATCATATATGAAAATGAATGCTAATATTAGCTTAACTTATTAAATATAATTCTTGGATTCCAATGTTTTTGAAAAACTTGTCTGAATCCCTACAACAAGCAATAGTACAAACACACACACACATATACATAAAGAGTACTAAATATCATTACAACGTATATGAAAAAAAAGCTTATAAAATCTGATGTAAAATGTTTATTTATAATAAGGCATAGTACTTATGATTTACCTATAAGCTATGATGCAACTTTCACCATAATAATCCCACACCAGCACACAACAGGTTGTACAAACAAGAGGGCCATGATGGCCCTAGATCGCTCACCTGACTTATCAAACTCATCCAAACAATTACCTAGACAAGCATTCTGACCAAGTCTCATGACAAGTGAGTCAAAAATGGGACCACTACAGTGTTAACAAGGATTATCCATATTTGAGCAGTGCGACCTAGTTTTTTACCCAGGTGACACATATTCAAACTTGACCTAGAAATCATCAAAACAAACTTTCAGATCAATTTCCAGGATACTTGGATCAAAACAGTAGCAACTAGAGTGTTAACAAGATTTTTCTATTTTTAGCTCCGGTGACCTAGTTTCACATGCGATTTCGAACTCATCCAAGCAATTACCTAGACAAGCATCCTGACCAAGTTTGATGATAATTGAGTCGAAAATGTGACCACTAGAATGTTAACAAGGTTTTTCATATTTGGGCGGTGTGACCTAGTTTTTCATCCAAGATGACCCATGTTCGATCTTGACTTAGAAATCATCAAAACAAACTTTCAGACCAATTAACAGAATATTTGGATCACAACAGTAGCCACTAGAGTGTTAACAAGATTTTTCTATTTTTAGCTCCTGTGACCTAGTTTTTCATCCGAGATGTCCCATGTTCGATTTATTTCCAGCAATGACCTAGACAAGTTTCCTGACCAAGTTTAATGACAATTGAGTCAAAATTGTGACCACTAGAGTGTTAACAAAGTTTTTCTATTTTTAGCTCCTGTGACCTACTTATTCATCCGAGATGACCCATGTTCAAACTCATCCGAGCTATCCCCTGACAAACATCTTGACAAAGTTTGATGATGACTGATGCAAAAATGACCGCTAGAGTGTTAACAAGGTTTTTCTATTTTTAGCTCTGGTGACCTACTTTTTCATCCGACATGACCCATGTTCGAACTCATCCGAGCTATCACCTAGACAAGCATCTTGACCAAGTTTGATGATGATTGATGCAAAAATGTGACTGCTAGAGTGTTAACAAGGTTTTTCTATTTTTAGCTCCTATGACATACTTTTTCATCCGAGATGACCCATGTTCGAACTCATCCGAGCTATCAACTAGATAAGCATCCTGACCAAGTTTGATGATGATTGATGCAAAAATGTGACCGCTAGAGTGTTAACAAGGTTTTTCTATTTATAGCTCCGGTGACCTAGTTTTTCATCCGAGATGACCCATATTCGAACTCATCCGAACTATTATCTAAACAAGCATCCTGACAAAGTTTGATGATGATTGGGTCAAAAATGTGACCACTAGAGTGTTCACAAGGTTTTTCTATTTTTAGCTCCTGTGACCTAGTTTTTCATCAGAGATGACCCATGTTCGAACTCATCCAAGCAATTGACTAGACAAGCATTCTGACCAAGTTTGATGATGATTGGTTCAAAAATGTGACCTCTAGAGTGTTCACAAGGTTTTTCTATTTTTAGCTCTTGTGACCTAGTTTTTCATCCGAGATGAGCCATGTTCAAACTCATCCGAGCTTTCAACTAGATAAGCATCCTGACCAAGTTTGATGATGATTGAGGCAAAAATGCGACCGCTAGAGTGTTCACAAGCAATTGTGGACGTACGACGGCTGACGTACGACGGACATTCACCGATCCTAAAAGCTCACCCTGAGCAAGCTCAGGTGAGCTAAAAACACACACAAGCAATATCTAGACAAACTGCTCACACTGTGCTTTAAAGCTTACGCCTTTTTGGCTTCTTTAACATGGTGGTTAATTGATTCAAAAAGGAATGAGAAGGCCGGTTCTCAGGGTATACTATAAAATAAAAATCTTATTATTGAGGAAAAAAAAAACCAAACATATTTCCATCCTAGAATATAAACCTATGTTGCTTAACTCTTAACTACATAATTTTACTTAAAAAGTTAGGCACTTAAATGTAAGCATTTAATAGTTAGGCAATTAAATTAAAATCAAAGTCATAATTAAATTCACAAGTCAAAACTAAACCACATTTTTTCCCATTATTTGTAATTTAAATCACATATAATACGATAAAAAAATATTACTCAATTGAATAAATTTTCAAATACTATAAGTACAAGTCAAAGAAATCTCTTTATAGTTTAAAATTTTATCTTCATAAACCCTATAACCTACTGTAATTGTGTGATGGACTTGTTCCTCTTCAGATATAGAATGGTTAATATGTACATGTAAGTTAATATTTTTGTTGGGAAGTAGTTCTGACACTGTAAATGTTATATACTTTTCTGCTTTACTGTTACAGTATGGAGACCATGCACAGTCTGTGCGAAAGTCTGTCGGTCCTCGGACCTCGCCAACTAAAAATCAGGAGGGCCGAGATAAATTTCGATACAGTCAGTCCTCATGTCCGAATAAAATTTCAGCCAGTTTGAAACAATTTTTGGCCTAAAATATGCAAAACTGTTATATTTATTATGTTTCTGTATTTTTTCTTCATAGTATCTTATAGTTGAGTCTGATAATTCATATCTGCTGAATATTTTTGTTAATTATGGCAATAATCCCTCCCCCACCCCTACAAAAAATACCTTTCAGAGTCCGGGCCGCAAAAAAATCATCAGGGCCGGAAATAAATCTAAGGATCCCAGTTCTTGTGGCTGGAAAAAAATTTTGACTTTCGCATTGACTGCATGCATGCATTAATTCAGGCCGTAGAAACAATTTTTTCTGTACCATAAGCTACAAGGACTTGGGCCTTAAGATGTTACAAGCCAATGATAAAAGACCAACAAGGGTGAGCAAAGATTGACATAATGCAGCCACGATCATATCCTGAAGCAACGGCACCCAAAGTCAGCGATCTATTCCACTAGACCACAGATGCCCCTTAATTGGTTTTAGAGTTTCAGTATTCAGTAAGACAACAAGAACAGCCAGATTCAAAGGATTAACCTTTACCTAAATTCTTCAACTACCTTTACTCTGATATATCATCTGTGTAATGAACTTTACCTGCTTTAAACACTCACAAGGCCTAAAATGCTTGCTTTTTAATCATACTATCTTTGGTATCCTGTTACAGATTCAAAAAAGTTACTCATTGACCATATACTGAGTCACCTTTTTTGTGTTACAGTGATTTTAGTATTTGGTATAAAAGTCAAAACACCTCTGAGTTTACATTTTGCTACTTTTATGACAAATTATTTCTCATTCAGCTTTTTTCTTCTTCTTCAGGTGAAAAGCTTCTCACATTTTTTTTATCCATTTTTATAACATAACATAACGCATGTGAGCCCTTCATTCAGAAAGAAAATCTTAACATTTCTGAGGTTTTATGTGCCTTTAAATAAGTGTCAGAATTTTCAATTTTTCATTCTTTATTGAAAGTATTTCAATATCATATTACTAAAGGCAAGCAACTAACACTATATAGAATAAGGTCAGAGTGAAAAAATGAGCCCTCTTTTATCCTTGAGGTATCGGCAAGACATTTTTCACAACTAGCATGAAGTCAGTTATAAAAGTCAATAAAGTACTTACCTTCAAAGTATGTTTTATTGGCCAAGTTGACCATTTCTTCTGAAAGACCGCAGCTTGGAGCTTCTCTATGTACACAATCTTTATGACACTTAAATCTACAAGTAAAATAAAAGTACATTAACTTAAATCTACAGGTAAAATAAAAACAAATTTTCTTAAATTTATCAATCTTATACAATAGTTCATGAAAAATTTGCATAAAAGTTTATCACTAATCAAGAAAGCCTTATCACTTGAGTCACATCGTCAGATACCCATGGCCGCTTAACATGTTACATAACATAACATGTTATGTTAATGGTTAGGCAGTGGGTATCTGACAATGCTTGAGTCACAAAAGCCACAGGTTTTCTGTGTAGCACTTAGTACACCAGTTATATACAAAAAATCATTATTATAGGGACTCCACTGAGGTCTCTTTTTTACATTATGGGACTGCCACTGGACATTTTTTTCCACAGATTTGATGTCAGTCTGGACCAATAACTTGTGTGCAAATTTTAAGATCATTCCCTAACACTTCTCTTTTTTTCAAGAATGATAATTTTTATTTTGCTAAATAACACAAAAATGAAAAATATTGCAACACTAAAATCGCATAAAAATCATTATTCAATTTAATTCTGAGTAAATTTCTTTATTATCCGTTGTAGATTTTCCATTTTAAGTTCTTCACCTGATCTATTAAAGAATGTAAGGTTCACAGTGGAACTTCTTTATTTCTAGCATATAAGACAGGATTATCTACTGTTTACACTGGTGCTACAAAAATCTGTCTTGCACCCTGTGTAACTTTATTTAGAGCTCATTCTAAAATGCTGTTGTAGAGATCATTTTGAAAAAATCATTTAGAGCTCATATTGAAATGCTTATAAGACCTCATTCTGAAATACACATTTAGAAACTAAAAAAACCCAAATTTTGAACTTATTCAGATTCTCAAAAAGCTCATTGAGAAGCTCTAATACATTCCTAAGACAAGAGTAGTCTTAATACAGATGATGAAGTTGAAATAAGTTGCAGATCAGTTTGTAACATTCTGAGACCACTAAATGAGACTTTGTGTCCAAATGCACTATCACTGTAGTGAAACATGCAAGAGTTGTAAGGACAGTTGCTGCGAGTGTATGACATTGGGGACAGAAAGTATTCAAGGTAGTGAATCAGTCTAGAATCAGAAGTAATTTCAGTAATTGATTTTGGCATCTTAATATAATTTATATACAATTAGCCAATAACTATTGAACTGATAAATGTGTAATTGCTTGCTTATGTTTTAGAATTATGTTTTTCCTTTAAAACTTGAGGACTATAAGAGGGGCTTGTACACTTTAAAGCAGCACGCCAGATTCATGCTAATTTTCATGAAAAATTTGAAAATGTATCCGAATGATTAATATTATGAAGTAACCAAAAGGAAGCAATTTACACATTTTCAATGGCACTTACAACCCACGTTAATTACCAAAAAGTGGTCAAAATATGCATAAATAGCCCTTACTGCGTTAGTAACGCAGTAGAAATATAGTTGTAAATACTGAAAAATCAGTCATTAATCACAGGGAATATGTAAAACATTCCTTGAATCTTGAATTTTTTTTTACATTTCCTAAAATTTTAGAACATTTTTCTCAAGTTTGATTTTATTGAACTATTTTGACTCGTCTGGAGGCATGTAGCTTTAAGTTATGATTGATAAGAATTGTTCAATATTAAAAATCTAACATGAATTAAATATTAATTTCATACCATGTTGACATGGTCAACTGAATTGTTCATTACGTTTCAAGTTGTCAGTAACAATAGACTTATTCAATGTAGTTATAAAATTCATTTACAAGTGACTGAAAATTGTCACAAAACATGTAATACAGATAATGAAGTAAAAAACGGACATAATTCTGCCAAGAAATATCAATTCACAAACTCCCCCGACAACATGCGCTAAGACATTAGCAGAAGTTCATTCTGTGACGAAAGTTTTGTTGAAATCCATGAGTTGTGCACGGAAGACATTGTTTACCCCAACTGGCCCCATTTGCTCATGCACAGACATTCACAAAAGTCATTACCGGAGTTTTTCATTTGAAAAATCTTAATTTTAAATTTATTAGCCTGGAAGAATCATTGATGTAACTGCTATTAGTTAGCAATTTTAGCCGAGTCAAGCATTGCCAATTGTTTGAGGAAAATAGTAGACAAGACTGGGACATTCATACAGCATAAATCATGTAGAAGATTCAATTTAGATGCTGCTGACCTACTTACCTTAAAAGGTCTTTTTGTAGTTTTCTAAACTCTTTTTGTAGTTTTCTAAAACAATGTGTTTTTCTTCATTTAATAACATGCCTTACGAAATATTGACAATTCCTACCAATCCACATCACTATAAGACCATGATTTATTAAGGAAATTCATCCCTTCTTATTCTAAACTAAAAATTTCAGAAACAAATGCAACCATAACAATTTAAATATCATTAAAACTTTAAAACTCAGTTCAGGTTCAGCTTTATCGATTAAATTTCTCACCAGAAGCCAACAACATATGCACAAAATAAAGACGAAGGATTACCAGGATATTCCAGTCTTTTCTTTAAGCTCAAAATTTGGGATGAATCTTATCTTAATTTTTACTCTAACACAGTCACATAAAGCAAGAAGATAGGGCTGACAATATTGTGCTTAAAGACATAAAGGACAATTACAGTATCTTGAAAATGCAACTCAATCAAATTATGCTTTTTGATAAAGAAAAAAACTGCAATTTCCCAAAATGAAGAAGCAGCAAACCAAAACCTCAACATCCCTGATCCCTTAACAATACACATGGTGAATTTCAATCTTTTGTGACAGTGATTTATTATTCACCACTTTAAAATAGTAATACATAATACGGTCAAATGTTATCACAGTATATAAACAAGTCTACTTCCTGTTATAGCAAGTAAGGTGCAAGTTAAAATATACACACTCCCAAGACAGGTACCTTGATCGGAAGTAATGTGTGCTTTTACTCGCAAGACAGGGTACACATTGAATTTATATAGGCTCACAAGACAGGGTACAGTGATTTTGTTTATATACTGTGGTTATGATTTATAAAATGAGCCGCGTCACGACAAAACAAACATAATGCGTTTGCGACCAGCATGGATCCAGACCAGCCTGCGCATCCGCGCAGTCTGATCAGGATCCATGCTGTTCGCTTACAAACCCTATTACAAGTAGAGAAACTGATAGCAAACAGCATGGATCCTGATCAGACTGCACCGATGCACAGGCTGGTCTGGATCCATGCTGGTCGCAAACACATTACCTTGGTTTTGACGTGATGCGGCTCAAATGTAAAACAATATGTGCATACTTACTTGCAATATTTACATTGTTTTCCTCTAAATATAGTTTTACCACATACATCACAGGTGCTACCAAACAATAACTTGGTAATTAATCTGAAATAGACACACACAATAATAATCGAGGGTTCAAAGGTAAAAGGTAATAACTGCCATTTTTGCCGAAAATGACTTTTTTATGTTTTTATAATGTACGTATTGTCCCCTATGTCTGACGAAAATATTATTGAAATATTCAATCCTTATAAGGGCAAAATATTAAAAAGTTTTTTGTAATAACTTCTTTTCTACAAAATATGTAGGGGTAAAAGGAAATATCACAGATCATTTGTTAAGAAATACATCGAAAGCTTTTCAACTGTTGAATCACACTACACACAAAAAAACTCTGACAGGAAGTATCTAATTCAAGATTTAAGTATAAGACGAATGTACTCACTCTATGTAGAAAAATGCAAAGGACAAAATAGAAGGTGTGTACATTTTCTGTACAGAATATAACTTGTCTTTCTTTCATCCTAAGAAAGATCAATGCCCAATCTGCAATCTGTATGCCACTTTGAGAATATAAGATAGACTAGATGAGGCAACAAAAGCAAAATATCAGGCACACCAAGAAAGAAAAAGCAATGCTAGAATGCCAAAATCAGCCGATAAAGAACGCGCAAAGAAAGATCCAAAGTTTTTTGTGTCGGCATTTGATCTCCAGGCTGTATTGACAACATTATGCAGTTTAATTGGTGAACTTTATTACAAAAGAAAACTGTGTGGTTACAATTTGTCTTTCTATGAACTGGGAAATGGTAACGGGACTTGTTATCTGTGGGATGAGACACAGGGGAAACGAGGCTCGTGCATAGTAGGAACTTATGTGTACTTGTATGTAACTTCTGTTGTATGTAAGACATCTTGTATTGAAGAAGTAACATTATATAGTGATACATGTGGGGGACAGAATCGCAATCACTTTGTTGTTCACTGTGTCCAACATATTCCTCACATCAAGTGTATAAACCACAGATTTCTCGAAGTGGCCATTCAGAAATGGAATGTAATTCCATACATGCATCTATCGAGCATGCAAAATGCCTCACAAAAGTACATGTTCCATCTTCGATGTTGATGGAGAACGTGTTAATTGGCTTAATATAAAATGGATTTAAGTTCGTAAAGACAAAGAATACAGTATTTTTGTGAACTATGGTTTTGATGTTAGATTAATGCAGAAGAAATGCAGAAGCAAAGAAAAGTCTCTTAAGACTCCACAGAGAAGCTTCCAATATCTGCTGTAAACAAGGGTGCCATAGTCACAAAATACGCCCGTTTACGAAAGCTTTAGATGGAGATGTGGGCATTATGGATAAGTGTTATCTAGCAAGCAAGTTTTTATTCTTGGCACTGTGTTGTTAAATGAACCTTAAAACAAATCAGTAGGGAAGATATGCACAGGATGTGTGACCTTGACCTTGGTCGCAGGGACCTGAATTTTATGCACGGCACTCAGCCTCACAATGATGAACATTTGTGCCAAATTATATTGAAATCCCTCTATGCATGTAGAAGTTTTGCTCCAGACAAGCGTTTTTCTATGAGCTCTAACTGTGACCTTCACCTTTGACCTAGAGACTTGGTTCATGTGCAGGGCACTACGTCTCATGGTGGTGAACAATTCTATAAAGTAACATTAAAATTCCTCCATGCATGTAGAAAATATGCTCCGGACAACATCTGGATATTTAATCATCTCCAGTGACCTTGACCTTGCAAATATTAACCTAAATTAAATGTGTCACACCTGTAGTCATGATAGTTACCATTTGTGCTACAATCCATCAATAAATGATGACTAAATGGTCCCTATACACATCTTCATATTTTTATCTAAACTTTGACCTCTATGTGTGACCTTGACCTTGGCTGCAGGGACCTGAATTTTGTGCGCGACACTCCGCCTCACAATGGTGAACATTTGTGCCAAGTTATATTGAAATCCCTCTATGCATGTGGAAGTTTTGCTCCGGACAAGCGTTTTTCAATGAGCTCTAAGTGTGACCTTGACCTTTGACCTAGTTCATTACGTGACATGGCTTCTCATAATGGTGAACATTTCTATGAAATTTCATTAAAATCCCTCCATGCGTGTAGGAGATATGCTCCGGACAAATCTGGATATTTCATCATCTTTAGTGACCTTGACCTTGTATATATTGACCTAAATTATATGTATCACAGCCATAGTCTTGATAATGACCATTTGTGTTACAATCCCTCAATAAATGATGACTAAATGGTCCATATACAAATCTTCATATTTTTATCTGAACTTTGACCTCTATGTGTGACCTTGACCTTGGCCGCAAGGACCTGAATCTTGCGCGCGACACTCCGCCTCACAATGGTGAACATTTGTGCCAAGTAATATTGAAATCCCTCCATACATGTGGAAGTTTTGCTCCGGACAAGCATTTTTTAATGAGCTCTAAGTGTGACCTTGACCTTTGACCTAGAGACCTGGTTCATGTGCGCGACACTGCTCCTCATAGTGGTGAACATTTTTATGAAGTTTCATTAAAATCCCTCCATACATGTAGGAGATATGCTCCGGACAAAATTGGACGCCGTCCGCCCGCCCGACCGCCCGCCAGGGGCGTTCCCATAATACGTCCCGTTTTTCAAACGGGCATATAAAAAGGCTGATTTTATGTCACTTGTTGCCTCTGGGACAATACCGAAGGAGTACGAATCATACTTTGAGTCATTGCCATGCAGCAAATCTGTAAAAGACAAACTTCCAATGTCTTTTTTGCGTTTTTTCTCGAAATCTAGAAAATGACAGTTATTACCTTTTACCTTTGAACCGTCGTTTTTTAAGTAATCTACAAAACAAATCAATTTGCAAATTGGGGTTTGTTCTCACAAGATTTTGTATTTTAGCCCTGTCACGACAAAACCAACATAATGGCTTTGCGACCAGCATGGATCCAGACCAGACTGCGCATCCGGGCAGTCTGATCAGGATCCATGCTGTTCGCTTACAGACCCTGTAACAAGTAAAGAAACTGATAGCAAACAGCATGGATCCTGATCAGACTGCACGGATGCGCAGGCTGGTCTGGATCCATGCTGGTCGCAAACGCATTATGTTGGTTTTGTCATGACGAGGCTCATTTATTCAAGATACATAATAGCACACTTTGGTGTATTACCTAAAAATTCTTGTTGTTTTTTTTTTGGAAGCATTTTAGGCTCTTACTAAACTATGCCAATAATATAGTTTGCACTCAATAAAGTGCCTGTAATGCACACTGACATCTATTGAAAGAATAAGGCTCAGGGTGTTCACTAGCCATGAAATCCTGAGGGTCATTTTGACTAAGTTTTACTGGCTCAAAGGCCAAATCCCCATGATTTTAACAAAATTTGACCCTCCAGTTAAAATCCTGAGAGTCAAATCAGGCATTTTGGCAATTTGAAGGGTCAAAGAGTCATTTCAAGGGTCAAACGGACACCCTGAGGCTAAAGTTTTTAAATTAAATATTTTGCAAAAAATCATAAACGAAACATCATCGTTTCTTTTTATGGTTGGTTTTTACGTCAATTTTCACACATTTTTGTCACCTCTTAGTGGTTGAATCACCAAACTGGCTTTCCTTGGTAACTAACCATTGATTACCAATTTCTCTACAAGTGACAGGTTGCTAATCCTGCATAATGTCTGAGTCAATGGCAAGAGACAAACTACTTTTTGACTCAATGTTGGAGATTACGTGTCACAGAGAAACTTCACCTCGCATAAGGATCAAATTTGAGACCCCTGGATTTCAAATCTGATGCTCCCTGGACATCACACAGTAGAGCAATTAGAGCATTGTTAAAACAAAAATTTTGAAGCTAACAAAATAGTGGCAAAAAGAAGTACTTGAAAGCCTGATTTTGCTAAAAATTAAATGGTTAAAAAAATGCACTCAAGATTAACGAGGCCATTTATAACAACTATTAGTAACTTACTTGTGGTTAATTTGATGTTTCATCACATGAGGACCAATCATACTTGGCACCATTAATGATCCTGTATAACACACAAAAAGTACATCATAAACTTCAAAATACAAACAACATTCTATAGCAATAAAATTATCAAAAGGGTACAATATATTCAATAGAAATTTTTGTGTTTGCTGCAAACTTAAAATTCAAAATCTTCAAGGAAAGCAAATGTCTAGCTTATTTTAAACACTTTTCTTTTTGTCTCATAGTGAGAAGTTGTAGTGAGGTTTTATAAATCATATATATATTTGTGTGGCGGCATGGCCGTGTGGTTAACGCGTCGGACTAGTAAACTCATGATCGCTAGCCGCATGGGTTCAAACCCCGTCAGGGTCAAGTCGTTGTTTCCTTGAGCAAGAAACTTTACACTCATTGCTCAGTACTGGTTGGTTCCAGGAATGGATTCGAAAGTGTGTCTATAAGCTTATAGCTTTCTACACAATCGAACTAAAATAAATTCTGTATAAACCAAATCATATATATAATCTAATACTTCAGAGTTCACTTCCTTTACCAAGTTGGACATGCATCGATCAGGTAAACATAGCTGTGACTCGAGAAGGACTCAGTTTCATTATCATAATGGGTTGAGTGACAGAAAACTAACCACAGTAGAACTTTGGTAAGTCAAAGTTAAACGGACTTGTGTAAAAATTTTGACACATCGGGACTTCTACTCATGAATAAGTCTCAATTTAATGACAAAATTTTGAGCCGTTAACAATAACATTTATAAACAAGTTACAAAAGGAAAGGGGGGTAACTAAACCAGCTTATGGTAAATATATCCAATGTGATTATCACGCGTGACCAGGTCACGGAAGTTAGCAAATGAAACAAATGAAATTTTGTTGCTCATCATTGTATTTTCTCTAGTCTATAATACTCCATCTTATACCAATTTACACAAGCTTAGATTCTCAGCTTTCCCCAAAAGTTTTTGACCATAAAATATCAATAACATACCATCTGCTAACTGGCCTTGTACATAAGGTGGGGAATGGATTGGTGAGTTGACTACCGGTGAGGCCGGTCCACGACTACTTCTACCAGTTTCATGCTCGTTAGACGGTCGTCTAATCGCCAGTATGTCATGACTGCCACCTATATTCACGTAAGTATTACTGCCTAAATTTAGCTCCTTAATGTGTTTCTTCTTACCGGACCTATAAAATAAAATATACAACAATGACATTACTATTTTCTGTAAATGATTTACTAGCTAAACTTGTCATAAACCAGTGAAATATAGCTTCAATTCACATTTTCCAGAACTTATAAACTTCTTTATTCTCTAGAATGTATTGTACTGATACTAATTAGTAACTAAGCTTAAAGGGACTTCAGTGGACTTTGATGTTACCAGAACAATTAATTTAAACTTACTCACCACATCCCATTTTATGCTTGAATTATTATTTTTTTAGGTTTGACCAATAACTTGCATTTTCCTGAATAATTATTTTCACTGTGCAAATGACCAAAAATGGGTCAAAGACAGAAAAGGCCGGGTTGCATATGTATACAAAATATCATGAGGCTGTAATGTTACGAAAAAAATTTTCCATTGACCCATTAATGTCGAAAATTTAATTCAGTAGGTAAACAGGAAGTGGATTAGCTACACACCTAAAATCGAATCCCACAGTATGGGACAATGTGTCAATGCTGTATGCCAAATATCACAAGGCTGTGATTAGTAGTTTCTGAGAAAAATGTTACGAAAATTTCCTACCATTGACCATTAATGTGAACAGGAAGTGGATGAGCTGCAGACTTGAAATCAAATCCCACAGTATGGGACCATGTGTCAATGCTGCATGCCAAATATCAAGAGGCTGTGATAAGTAGTTGCTGAGAAAACTGTTACGAAAATTTCCTACCATTGACAATTAATGTAAAAAAATCTAACTAATTTAACTAAGTGGATAAACAGGAAGTGGATGAGCTACAGACCTGAAATCAAATCCCACGGTATGGGACAATGTGTCAATGCTGTATGCCAAATATCAAGAGACTGTGATAAGTAGTTGCTGAGAAAACTGTTACGAAAATTTTCTACCATTGACTATTAATGTCGAAAAATCTAACTAATTTAACTAAGTGGATAAACAGGAAGTGGATGAGCGACAGACCTGAAATCAAATCCCACAGTATGGGACCATGTGTCAATGCTGTATGCCAAATATCAAGAGGCTGTGATAAGTAGTTGCTGAGAAAACTGTTACGAAAATTTCCTACCATTGACTATTAATGTCAAAAAATCTAACTAATTTAACTAAGTGGATAAACAGGAAGTGGATGAGCGACAGACCTGAAATCAAATCCCACAGTATGGGACCATGTGTCAATGCTGTATGCCAAATATCAAGAGGCTGTGATAAGTAGTTGCTGAGAAAACTGTTACGAAAATTTCCTACCATTGACCATTAATGTCAAAAAATCTAACTAATTTTACTAAGTGGATAAACAGGAAGTGGATGAGCGACAGACCTGAAATCAAATCCCACGGTATGGGACAATGTGTCAATGCTGTATGCCAAATATCAAGAGACTGTAATAAGTAGTTGCTGAGAAAAATGTTACAAAAATTTCCTACCATTGATAATTATGTCGAAAAATCTAACTAATTTTACTAAGTGGATAAACAGGAAATGGATGAGCGACAGACCTGAAATCAAATCCCACAGTATGGGACAATGTGTCAATGCTGTATGCCAAATATCAAGAGGCTGTGATAAGTAGTTGCTGAGAAAACTGTTACGAAAATTTCCTAGCATTGATCGACCATTAATGTCGAAAAATCTAACTAATTTAACTAAGTGGATAAACAGGAAGTGGATGAGCGACAGACCTGAAATCAAATCCCACAGTATGGGACCATGTGTCAATGCTGTATGCCAAATATAAAGAGGCTGTGATAAGTAGTTGCTGAGAAAACTGTTACGAAAATTTCCTACCATTGACCATTAATGTCGAAAAATCTAACTAATTTAACTAAGTGGATAAACAGGAAGTGGATGAGCGACAGACCTGAAATCAAATCCCACAGTATGGGACAATGTGTCAATGCTGTATGCCAAATATCAAGAGACTGTGATAAGTAGTTGCTGAGAAAACTGTTACGAAAATTTCCTAGCATTGATCGACCATTAATGTCGAAAAATCTAACTAATATAACTAAGTGGATAAACAGGAAATGGATGAGCGACAGACCTGAAATCAAATCCCACAGTATGGGACCATATGTCAATGCTGTATGCCAAATATCAAGTGGCTGTGATAAGTAGTTGCTGAGAAAACTGTTACGAAAGTTTTTTTCCCCGCCTGCCCGCCGCCCGGACGCCCGCCCGCCCGCCGCCCAACATTCACCATACTATAACCCGGATTTGCACCAGTGCAACCCGGCCAAAAATGAAAAGGGTTTACATATGTATATGCATTTAAAAATTGCACAAAAACAGATTTAATTCAGAGCATATTTCTTTTCATCTTTGCATATTTTTCTGTTTTTAGTGCCCCATTTGATTTTTGTCAAAATTTCAAGTTCTGTGTTTTAGATTTTTGGATCTCTGTGGACATCCTTGAAAGGAACTCCACTGAGGTCCAAAAGCCTAAAAACATAAAATTTGAATTTCTTACATAGATCAACTGGGCGCTAAAACAGACAAATATGCAGAAGATAATTCAGAAATATTAAAAAAAATATACTCAGAAATAAATTGAAAATCATATTTTTATGCCATTCTTATTTCGATTCAAGTGAAAAGCGCTGGCAACACTTTTAATTTTTGGGTCATTTCTCACAATTAAAAAAGGAGTGAAAATGATCTGAAATTTTGCACACAAGTATTTGGTACACACCATCATCAAACAAAACATAAATCTTAAAAGGAGATTTAATACTTGACTTCAGTGGAGTTCCTTTAATAATAGAAATCCACCACAAAAAGAGATATAATAATTGGGGTATACCTGACAGGGTCTATATCCTGTACTTTATGTGCTAACTGTGACTCCTGTGACTTACTCCTGCTGATTGTAGGATACTCCGGGAATAACAGCATCTTCTTATGAGGTGGTGGGGTAATTGGATACCTCGTCTTTGGTGTGCGTACTGAAGGCGGTGTCGGTGGGGGAGTATACCTTTTAAAAAAAAGACATCATTATGTGATTAACTGATTAATCTAATATCATACAAATTTTTACTTTACATTTTAGAAAACAAATCATTTTTAAATGGTAAAAACTTTTTCAAAAGCTACTCTTTTTATATAATTCTTACTAACCACAGCATCTATTTACAAAATGGACTGGTCATTATGACTTTAACTTGCTAACAAACATGATTATAAAATTTAAATACCTATTTTAAAATTTTTACTCAATATTACATTGTTAACTCTCAAATACAACATTAAATGGAAACCATTACTATAGTATTAGTGAAAGTTTTCTTTTTTGTGCATTATAACCACTAACAGGTGCTATTTTATTTTATCTAGCGATTCCCATACTAACATCTAAACAAATTACTACATTACAATCATAAGAATAAATAAACAAAGTCCAAGCTAAGACACAACAACACTTAGCATTGTACAAATCCCATCGTACTTATTATTGAACCAGGAAGTAGAATGAGGATATAATATTTACCCTACTGATCGTAGTCTCTCATTGTGTGCATTATGTGCATGAGGCACTGGTGACGGAGGAGTACTGTGTGTCTGAGCAGGTGCACTCATTGTCGTAGAATTATCTGACGATGACAGCGATGATGTCGAAGGTCGTGGACTTCTACGTGCTAGGTAATCATAGGACGATGTGGACTCTGGGTTCGTCCAGTGCAGATCGACATCACTGTCACCCGAGGTACTGTTACTACCCGACGACTCACGCTCTGTAACAAATTGAGCCATTACTACTACATGTACATATATAATATCAGGATCCATGCTGTTCGCTTACCAACTCTTTTGCAAGTAGAGAAACTGATAGCGAACAGCATGGATCCTGATCAGACTGCAGGTATGCGCAGGCTGGTCTTGATCCATGCTGGTCGCAAACCCATTATGTTGGTTTTGTCACGACACGGCTCATATTATTATGTACTCTACTAATCTTTAATTAAATCAAGTTAATGGCATAAGGGGCTGTTAGAACAACTACTACAATTTATTAACAAGTAGCAAATGATGCGATTCATTTTTTCTACTGAATACTTGAGTATCAAACACGGACATTCAATAAAGTACTCAATCAACAGTTACTTCTTGACATCCCTATTAAAAAAGCAACGCATGCAGTGTTAATCCTCGTGTGTTAAAAAGGGACATAAATCCTTAAAATATAAGTATTCCAAGTTTCATACCGCTACCTTAAAAAAATTGTTTAAGCAATGAAAATAGCTTAACTTTTTCTTCCGAATGAACAAGCTAAAAATAAAATGCTAATAATAATATAAAAAATACAGAAATTAATTGCTACATATCAAATCATAATCCACTTTTTTGCTTTCAACGACCTGTTTTCAAATCATAAAACACAGTTAAGGACAGCCTCTCTTGATGCTATTCATGTCCAAACACTGATGTAAAAAAACTATCATTGTAATATAATACTTACGTGTGGCTATATTAAGGTTACGTAGAGACAGGTTTAACCGTCTAGCATCCTCTGCACTGGCATTATGCTTCAGAAGTTTGGTTTTTATGTCAGTCTCTGATAGTTCTAATAATGAATACAGACTCAGATTTTCCTCTTCTTTCATCAAACCCTGAAAATTTTAAAAACAATATGAGCAATTATAACGAATTTCCATCAAAGGAAATCAAAAACTGTACTTACTATTCACTGCAAATAAGTGCAACCATAAACATTCGATTTTAGAGATCGAAAATTCCACTCGTCCGCTCGTAATTATAAGTAGAATTTAAGAGAACTTGATCCAGGACAAGTAGAAAAATGTTGCCTGCACATTGGATTTAGAGGCTACTAATCCCGCAGGACGAGAGACTCTGAAAATATTTTTTCAATGCCTGGATTTATTTGCCATGTTGATGGCCTCGTTACAGGAGACAAAATTACAGATTCTCTTTTGTTGTGTTTACAGTTAGATGGATCCCTTATTTGAGCCGCGTCACGACAAAACCAACATAATGGGTTTGCGACCAGCATGGATCAAGACCGCGAAATCTGATCAGGATCCATGCTGTTCGCTTACCAACTCTATTACAAGTAGAGAAACTGATAGCGAACAGCATGGATCCTGATCAGACTGCGCGGATGCGCAGGCTGGTCTGGATCCATGCTGGTCGCAAACCCATTATGTTGGTTTTGTCATGACGCGGCTCATTTATTTGCTGTAGTGTTACCTTACATCCCCACTCCCCAGTGATATTAGAAACCACAAAAGTGACTGATAAGTGATTTTGCCATTGGAAACATTTATTATTGCTTGTACACATAAACTTCCAAATCACTTAATCTTATAAGGATATTTCTTAGAAATTCAAGACAATCAAAGAGTGTCTTTTCCCTTCTTTACAAATTTCATGGTCACTTTTACATAGAGCTGTCATTGATTCAGTGCAAAGCATATCAACGATATATCGATATCAAGTGACTAAAATCAACGATACACCGATATATTGATAATATCCTATACTCACTTGTCTGTCATTCACTTTCATACCTGTTTCAATGATTTCAGTCAAAAACATGTTCTGTACAGTGTCTTGTCCACTGCATGATTTTTTCCAGACAATATTTTTTATCACCATTGCTATGAAATAATTCCACTATATAACAAAAGCATAACATTAGATATAAATAATTGTTTCTGCATATATTTTGGGTGAATTGTATAATTTCTAGACATTTAATTTATAAGTCAAAAGTATCGATTTTTTTAAATGTGTATCGATTATTGATCGACAAAAAAATATCAACGATACATCGATATTGTCGATATCGATGACAGCTCTACTTTTACAAATGTGTTCCTAATGCATTTTCCCCCAAATTTCTGACAACTTAGCAAGTTCATAATTTGGCAATTTGTCACCAGCTTTTTGGTTTTCTTACTAACTTAATTTCATGACTAAAGAAATTTTAAATTAGGTGAACCTTATCCTGTTTCCAAACAGGTATAAAAACACACTAGAAATACACAGTAAAATTACCTTGATAGTATTTTCTGGCAGACCAACACATGAGAGCCATTGTTGTGTATTAGGGTAGTCAACTAGTTCATCATGTAAGGCATCAGAGGTTATCTTGCTCTTGATGATAATCTGTTTGCTGACATATAACACCAGTTTCCCCTGAAATTATACATAAATAATGATAATAATCTATTTGCTGACATATAACACCAGTTTCCCCTGAAATTATACACAAATAATGATGATTATCTGTTTGCTGACATATAACACCAGTTTCCCCTGAAATTATACACAAATAAAGATGATTATCTGTTTGCTGACATATAACACCAGTTTCCCCTGAAATCATATACAAATAATGATGATAATCTGTTTGCTGACATATAACACCAGTTTCCCCTGAAATTATACATATATAATGATGATAATCTGTTTGCTGACATATAACACCAGTTTCCCCTGAAATTATACATAAATAATGATGATGATCTCTTTGCTGACATATAACACCAGTTTCCCCTAAATTATACTCAAATAATGCTGATTACCTGTTTACTGACATATAACACCAGTTTCACCTGAAATTATACTCAAATAATAATGATAATCTGTTTGCTGACATATAACACCAGTTTCACCTGAAATTATACATAAATAATGATAATAACCTGTTTGCTGACATATAACACCAGTTTCCCCTGAAATTATACACAAATAATAATGATAATCTGTTTGCTGACATATAACACCAGTTTCCCCTGAAATTATACTCAAATAATGATGATAATCTATTTGGTGACATATAACACCAGTTTCCCCTGAAATTATACTCAAATAATGATGATAATCTGTTTGCTGACATATAACACCAGTTTCCCCTGAAATTATACTCAAATAATGATGATAATCTATTTGGTGACATATAACACCCAGTTTCCCCTGAAATTATACATAAATAATGATGATACTCTGTTTGCTGACATATAACACCAGTTTCCCCTGAAATTATACACAAATAATGATGATAATCTGTTTGCTGACATATAACACCATTTCCCCTGAAATTTTACACAAAAAAATCATAATCTCTTTGCTGACATATAACACCCAGTTTCCCCTGAAATTAAACACAAATAATGATAACCAGTTTGCTGACATATAACACCAGTTTTTCCTGAAATTATACATAAATAATGATGATAATCTGTTTGCTGACATATAACACCATTTTCCCCTGAAATTATACTCAAATAATGATGAAAACTTGTTTGCTGACATATAACACCAGTTTCACCTGAAATTATACACAAATATTGATGATAATCTGTTTGCTGACATAATTATAACACCATTTTCCCCTGAAATTAAACATAAATAATGATTATAATCTGTTTGCTGACATATAACACCAGTTTCTCCTGAAATTATACATAAATAATGATGATAATCTGTTTGCTGACATATAACACCAGTTTCCCCTGAAATTATACTCAAATAATGATGATAATCTGTTTGCTGACATATAACACCAGTTTCCCCTGAAATTATACTCAAATAATGATGATAATCTGTTTGCTGACATATAACACCAGTTTCCCCTGAAATTATACTCAAATAATGATGATAATCTGTTTGCTGACATATAACACCAGTTTCCCCTGAAATTAAATGCAGAAAATATCAAATTCATTTTCATTAATTGCCATACATCATTCATGTAATATATCAACAGTACATTATTGTTTACAATAGAAAACAAATGTAGTCATCAAGACAATAACACAAGACAAATTTATAAACTTGTACTAAAAGTTGCAAATAAAAAGTATTTGACTGTCTAGATTTCTGTGCCTCTTCTCCCTAGAAAAATTCTTAATAATAGTCCTTTCTTAGTGATACACTTTTGCACATGGCCAAAAGTACAGCATTTTTGCTCCAAAATTTAAAGGAAGTGCCCCATACCCTACCTATGTAAAAAAGCTTTGGATTTTTATTTCTGTGATTCAAAATTAGACATGTATGACATTAAACAAAGTCATAATCTATATATTGATTCAATTTTCAATCTTTGATGTGTATAGTTTTAACTTTGAAAAAAAAATTCTAATGAAGGTAAAAAATAAAAATAATAGATCTATTATTCCCAAGAAATTGTAAATTATCAACACAAAATATATAAGTTTAAATTGTATAAAATTTTCTAAATTCTAAAATGATAAAAAACAAAACACTTTTATCTGTCATGTGTGTACAATGATGTTTGTATTAAGTTTCCTTGTTGTTAAATGTACATTTTAATTCTTCAGGGTCTGGGTGCTATGAGATATATCTTATTATCCAGAATTTACATATTTGTAAAAGTAATTATTTAAATATAACATAAAGTTTCAAATTTTGTAAAAATGTAATTAGTGATGTAAACATACATGTCAACAAATTCCTTTATGTCCTTAATATATTATTGAAAAATGTCTAATTTATACCTCACATAGGATTGCCAAAAATGACTCATGAGCAGATGGAACCTATGTCTGTACTGTTAGTCAGTTTCTTCATTTCATACTGTACTTAACCTCAATCAGGGTGTCCGTTTGACCCTTGAAATGATTCTTTGACTCTTCAAATTTCCAAAAGGCTGATTTGACCCTCAGGATTTTAACTGGAGGGTCAAATTTTGTTAAAATAATGGGGATTTGACCTTGTAGTCGGTTTAACTTAGTCAAAATGACCCCCAGAATTTCATGGCTAGTGAACACCCTGCTCAATAAAGTACCTTATTTTTAATAAAATTGCTTTAAACCTATCTTCGCAGTCCTGCTTTGGCTTGCCCGGCTATAGACTTCACAATTACTTATCGGATCTTACTCATTTTAAACTTGACAGCTAGACAACAATTGAACATGTAGGAATGCCAGCTGAGCATAGGCTTAAATGACTAATAGTCCAAAATTGGCCAGACAATAATCTAAAAATAAATGACCAATCAGGAAACAGTTCAAAGTCACAGTTTATTCGAAATAATTAGTTATTGTAGATTTAAAATATATCATGTATATTTAATTGGAAATCAAATAAAAAACAATAGAGATTTCAATACCTAAATATGTCAGTGAAATTTTCAGTGTTATTTCTAGATGGGCGCTGTCATTTTTAACGTATTACTAATTAGGGGTGTGGATCGTCGGGTAAGTGACGATCCGATCTGATCCACAATTCAGCACATGCGATTCACAAATCGAACCACAAATCTTTTGGTTATCAAGACACCCATAAAAACATGAACATTAGTTTTGAAAACATGTTAATTTTTCTTAAAACAATACTAAACATTAATTTAATTATTCATTAAACATATTATATGCAATGCAAATATAAACTAGGTTGAAAAAGAGTTGCCCCAATATAAAATTCCACCAGCAAAATTTTCTTTCAATGAAATTGAGGAATAAGCAGTTTGTAAAACATGCCATGGCAAATTGACTTAAAGAGGTGGTACAACAAACTTGTCTAATCACATGAAAAGACAAGTATTTCCAAAAATTGGAAGTAAATTTTGCTGGTGGGATTTTTATATTGGCACGACTCTTTTTCAGCCAATACATGTACTGTAATGTCACACTGACGTATTAACTTGCGTTTTTCCTAAAAATAAAACAGTCTTCAATACATGTCACGTCATTATAGATCTATACATAGCGACTAAAAATATTTATTTATTTTCATTTAAAAACAAGTGCTCAATAAAGATAAAGTGATTCCTTTTTCGAAACTAATGACTTCCTAGCTCAGCATCATGGTGCATGTTTGTTTACTTCCTGTCTTTAAAGAGCAAATTGTATTTAGGTAATCGTTGCATAATTCATACGCAAATTGATTTTTTTTACATTTAAAGTGTAAAAAACAGCGAATGTATAATAAACAAATAAAATTGCAATCCATGATCTCTGGATTGACGAATATTCGTACTCGATTTTTCATTTTGATTCGTGATTATCCGAGTACTCGAATACTCGCCCCAGCCCTATTACTAATAACTTAATGAAAATCTGTGGGATGTTCCAAAAACAGAACAATCACAACTTTTTGGCTGAAGAATAATTATTGAGGTGTTCCAATTGAAAGCATGAATTATCGAATGACACCTTTAAAACGAAAAATGTAAAATAAAAAAATTAAACAAATTTTTTCATCTGACTTTCTGCCTTCTTTCATGTTAGTTATTTTCTTCTTAAAATGTTAGTGAAGTTGACAAGTAACAAGTTGGTATAGGGCCATCTCCATCTACTTTCTCATTTTCATTCATACTCGTCTCTTGATGTCCCTATAATGAATTGTTGGTTATGTCAACTTTATGTAAAATGGCATGCTAAGTCTTAACTTAAATAATTAAAACAAATTTTCCCATGCAACACTGGCAAAAGCAACCATGTTGAAGAATTTTTAATTTCCTACAGAAAAATGCTGTCACCAAAACATTTGTGATTCAAATACCAATTATTTAGTGGGTTTAACAGGTTCCTCAAAATCATGAAAATTTACAACTGTTTTTACCTCTGTCAAACGTATTTCTTTTTGCGTGAATTCGTCATTTGGAGCACACTGTGTTCGAAGTCCTTTGAGATGCTGTTCAATATAGTCAATCATTGACTGCAAAGTTTTCAGCTCTGTCAGAGCTTTCTCAAACTCTGTGTCTGAATCGGACATTGTTGTATACTCAAGTTATAGTGGAGCAATAAGGCATCACTGCATATACTAAATATTTAGAGAAAATATTGTTATTTTACGTGTTTCAGACGCAAACAAAATTGAAATCGACAAACAGCGATTTTGACGCCATCTTGGATTTTAAGAGTCACGCGAGATTTTATTCTCCTGTCAACTTGCGAGAACTGGTATGGTTCCTAATATTCTTAACGCTTAGCAGAAATAATACAGCGACAGCCAGATAGCATTAATTTCCCGCGAATTTGGGAGCCAGTCGAAGAAAATTTAGGAACACCTAATATTTATCAATTAAGGCAGTTTTGCGAGTGACAGATCATGTCGGAAAAGGAGAAATCAAGTCCAAATCTTCCCTGGTATGAAAATTCTAAGTAGATTATGAAATTTTTGTTTGGTGTTTTGTCGACCCACATAGTTGATTCGTCCCAAGTTACTTCGCCTTTGTGAATTATTTGTTTAAAAAGATAACGTTTAACAAATGAAAATAACATCTAATTGTTTTTTAAATGCATTTTCTCATGTTGATTGTGACATTTTATTGTGTCCCAGGTAATTAATTGTTTCCCAGGTAACAGACACTCACAGGGTTTTGGCTATATTACTATTGTTTGCATGAAGTTGATGCTCTGCGCATGTCCAGCAGGGCATTTTTTGTCAAAATTGTGCAGGGGCTTGGGCCTGTTCATTTTGTGAAGGAAAAATGCAATATGTCATAAAATTGTGAAGAAAAACAAATGACATACAGTCAATGATCCAATTCCGGACCGTGAGCAGTTCCGGCACACTTCGTGTACTTTCGTTCAAATATTTGACAAAATATTGCCAAAATTAACAAAATTTTGGTATGGTTTTATAGTATAATTTATTTCTCATAAATTGAAAGTTTTTTTTCTGCGTTGTAAACATTCCAACTCATTTGGCGCTTGGTTTTTAGAAGCAAGCATTTGAGAAAACAGACTCGCCGTAATGGCGCCATCATTGATGACTTTTAATTAGCGCGAAATAACTACATAAAAAGGTAAGTATTTTATAAAACTTTGTTATTGTTTTATGTGAAAATGTATAGCCTATCAAGAGATATAACTTTTACATGGTGGTCATGCCGAAAAAAGGTAGAAATCTTGTTTCGAGCGAGTATACATGCGTGACCACTTCCGGTGCTACATGCTACACCGGTATTCTGATTTCGTTTGTTGGGGGCTGTGTCAAAACATTTATGACGCGTCAGAATGGAGTTAAATGAGTAAACAAGATTTTTAAAACATTAAAATGTGTAGTAATGAAACTGTATAGCATTTTTTCTCTAATTTATTTTATTTATATGAAATAAATTTATTTATAAAATTAGTTTATAGAATATTATTGATACTTTTGTATAAATATTGATTATTTTTTTTCCAGTTTAGCTTTATGTGGAATTGTTTGGCTCCTGTTCATTTCTATGTTTATTTCTTAATATATAATTAGTTGGAACTACATTAATACTTAATTGTTGCCTCATTTTGCTAGAAGAGGCTTATACAGTCACAGAATGCTATCAAGTGTTAATTTATCTTCCTGAAAAAAACTAAATGTAGAGTTTTGAGTCATCAATTGATTGATGTAAAGATAAATATTCTATTATACAATGGGGTTATAATATTTAAAAATATTTCTCTTATTTGTTTATTACAGCTTGGAAATACCATACAGTGACAATGGGAAAGACAAGAAAAGTGGGAAAAAGCTTGTAAGCCCTGCAGTTAAGACAGCACCCAATTCACTAAAAACAGGTATTAATCCACAATAAATTTTAAAAATAATATATTTTTTAATACAACCCATTTCCCGGCCCTTTGAAAATTAAAGATTAAAGCTCAAAATTTTCGAAAATAAAGTTCGTTTTAAAATCAATTATTTTCTTACTTTGCATTCTGACATCTGCATTTGGGAAATTTTTTAATTGCAAGTGTTTTCTTTTCCTTATCAAAGGGTTTACCCTTTAAAATTATTTTAAATTTATTTAAATTTTTCAAAAAAGAGAAAAAAATACAACAAAAAACTTCGAGGGTCTTTTTAAAATTTTTACTGATTTTTAAAATAAAAAATATGTAAAATCAAAATTTTTTAAAAAGGGAAATCATACCAAAGGCATTTCATTTAAAAATAAAAATAATTTGAAAGTCTGTCCGTCAGTTTATTTTGGGCAAAAAAATTTACATGGGGGGTTTAAATTTATTTTTAAAGGGAAAAAGTAAAAAAAAATTTTTTTAGAAATTTTGCATGGGAAATCTTAAACCCGGAAAATGTCCGGGGAGTTTCATTTATTTTATGTTTCAAAAAAAAAGAAGTTCAAAAGCAAGCGCTAAAACGATCCTGTCTGTAAATTATTTAAAAAGGAATTTTTTTGGGGATGTGTCCCTTTCAGAGAAAGGGCC